>NC_081418.1:72981169-73238669 GCF_949786415.1 Peromyscus eremicus
GCCACACACAGTGTATATTCTGTATAGGAGGATGTGACTGTAAATGCCTTTTTAAAATCTCTAATATGCTATTTGTATAGGGAGATACATGGGGACATTTATAGAAGTATATGTTATCCGTTCTGGAACATCAAATGTTAAAGAGACAGGTTAATCAAGAATAAGTTAATCAAGAATGATGATGTAGATGTACTGACAATTGAATCACAAGTTTGATGTACTCTCTATTATTTTTCCAGGTATATGAATTATGTTTCCACTATGATGTTGAGATGAATACACTTTCCACTTATGTCCTTATTAAAGAATATCCTTAATTTCCAAACTGTACTTGGAGTTCTAGCCAATATATTTCTGCTTTTTTTCTACACTGTCATAATCCTAGTTCATAGATTTAAGCCCATAGACCTGATGTCCTGTCAACTGACCTTCATCCACATAGTGATGGTCCTCACTGGAGGGGACCTTTGGCTTACAGACGTATTTGAGTCACTGAACCTTGAGAATGACTTCAAATGTAAGGCAACTTTTTACATAAGCAGGGTGATGAGAGGCCTCTCTATCTGCATCACCTGCCTCCTGAGTGTGTTCCAGGCTGTCACTATCAGTTCCAACACATCATTGCTGGCAAAATTTAAACATAAACTAACGACATACACAACCAATGATTTCTACTACATTTGGTCTCTCAATTTGTCTATCAGTAGTAGCTGTATCTTTTATGTTGGTGGTTTTACCAATGTGAGTGAGAGCAACCAGATGCAGGTCACCAAATATTGCTCAATCTTCCCCGTGAACTACATCATCAGGGCACTGTTTTTAACAGTGACAATCTCCAGAGATGTCTTTCTTGTAGGAGTTATGTTGACCACAAGTGCATACATGGTGATTATCTTGTTCAGACATCAGAGACAATGTAAGCATCTTCACAGCATCAGCCACCCGAGAACATCCCCTGAGAAGAGGGCCACTCAGACTATCTTGCTACTGGTGGTTGTCTTTGTGGTCATGTACTGGGTGGACTTCATCATCTCATCCACCTCAGTCCTGTTATGGATGTACAATCCAGTCATCCTGACTGTTCAGAAGTTTGTGATGAATGCCTATCCTACAATTACTCCTTTAGTACAAATCAGTTCTGATAACAGAATAATCAATATGATGAAAAACTTGTGGTCAATGTGCCACCCAATTTCTTAAAAAGGGCAATTTTTCTCTTTCTTTCAAAAAACAAGAACACTTAGTTCCTATTCTTCAGAAGCCATTCACCTCGTGTTTTGATAGAACATCTCTCAGTGTCCTAGTTCTTACCAAGTATGCCAAGATGATAGTTAAGTGCATGAGCGTTTTGCCAGCATGTATGTATGTGTGCATTCCTGGTTCCCACAGAGGTCTGAAGTGGAACTGGAGTTACAGATGGTTGTAAGGAGTCTTGCTGGTCATTTGCAATTATATATTTTTTTTTATTAAAAAAGATATTTTTTTAAACTGTTTAATAGTTCAAGTTGCAAAGTAAGATTATTCATTTGACCCAAATAAAATTTGTGGTATAACATATATACGTTCTTTTATGTTTCTGCTGCCAAATAGTATAGAGTCCTTTAAGTTCATAGTACAGCATAAGTTGATATTTTGACAGGAATTCCCTTATGATCTCCTTTATTTTATGTCATAAATGTTCCCTAGATGCTGAGGTTACTCAAGGAAACTCCTTGTTGTTAGTGACTTTTTAAGCTTTTTTTAATGTTTAATTTACTCTAAATCATCAAGAATAGTTTATATAACCTATTGTAGCTTTAATTGTTTCCTAATTATAATTTCTATGTATCTGTAAAAATAATGTGAATTTAAATTTTCTATTTTTATCACAGTCACTTATTGAGTGAGTCTTATATGAAAATTTCATGTGCCTGTTTATTTCTACTTCATTTCATCTACACTTATTGAAATATTATTGGTTAATAAAATTGTTTATATGCACATATGATGTATAATGTAGTTTTTGTGATGTGTGTATTCATGTGTGTGTGCACAGATGAAGGATGTGTGTGCATATGTGTGTGCACAGATGGATGTGTGTGCATGTGTGTGTGCACAGACAAAGGATGTCGTAGTTTTTACCAAGTAGGCCAAGATGATAGCCCCAGGGATTCTCTCATTTCTGCCTCTTCAGCTCTGGGATCACAAATACACATAACTATATCTATACTTCTTCAAATTTTTTTATTGAAAAATACATTTGTTTCTTACAATATGTCCTGATTAGAGTTTCCTATCCCCCATTCATCCAAATTCCTCCCTTGTCCCTTCCCATCTGGATCAACACCCTTTTTCTTTCTCTTTAGAAAACAAATAGGTATATAAGTTTAATAACAAAATGAAATTAGCTATAGAAAGACAAAACAAAAACAAACTAATTGGAAAAGGTCAAAACCAAGAGAAGAAAAAGAGCCAAAGAAAAGCACAAGAACACATAAAGATGTAGAGACATACAAGCCACACAGGAATCTCACAGAAACACAAAAGTAGAGGCCAGATTATATAATATGATATAAGCAAGGGACCTGTAAGGTAAAATTAAGACAAAACAAAATTCAACATTATCTGATAAAGAACCTTCAAAGATTCCATTGAGTTTGTTTCCCGTTTGCCATCTACCACTGAGCACAGGATCTATCCTTAAGAGTGGGAGTCCCTGGAAGAAAACAACTTTTCACTTGCAAGTGACTATCAGATGAAGATAGCTGTAGGGAGGGGAAAACACAACCCAGCCCAGTGCTGTTATAAGTGAATCGGAGAAGGAGACTCACAAGCCAGGTGGTGAGGCACTATTAAGGTGAGCAAATATATGGTGGGCTATGGGAGTGAGAGGGAGAGACAGAATGGTTCTTATCCTGTGCTGAGAGCAGATCTGAAGTGGTGAGGTGGTGAGGAGCAGGGAGAGGTGGGATGTGTGTGCATGTGTATGTGCACAGATGAAGGATGTGTGTTCATGTGCTTGTGGAGGCCAGGAGACACTTAGTTCTTGTTCTTCAGAAGCCATTCACCTCGTGTTTTGATAGAGCATCTCTCAGTGTCCTAGTTCTTACTTCGTAGCTTGCCTGCCAGCTGGGGTCATGGTGATGTCTGGGCCCAGGCTGATTCCAAGACCCATGCCTGTGTCCATGGTCCTGCTGCAGCCAGGCTCTGTGTTAAGGTCCATGGCTCCTGTTACCAGGAAGGCAGAGAGGACAGGGCTGCACGGAGTTGGCCCCACCCCTCACTGGCTGCAACACTAGGGAGAAAGGTCCCTGCCCCTCACTTGCTGCAGCACTCAGGAGAGCTGGTCCTACATCTCTCTTGGTCAGCACAACAGAGCTGATCCTGTTTGCTGGGGGACTGGTGAGCCGGCCCAGAGAGCATGAGAATGGGAGAGCTGGTCCTGCTCCCCTTGTCTGCCTTTTGATGGTGTGGGTAAGAGAAAAATGCCCTCCCCCGACTCTCCCCAACCACCTATGACAGGTGGAAGAGATGACCCAACCTCTTAGCTGCTGGAGACCTGTCCCTCTTTTTCTTTTTTCTTTTTTTTACTGTTATTAGTGAAATATTTATTGAATAAGATGATTCAGAATGAATGTAGTTATACAGGGATACTTTATATCCAATGATAAGTCATTTAATAGCTGGATAACGCTCATAAAGGCAACGCAGAATATGTAAGAACATGCTGAAACTGACATATAAAAACAAAGACCTGACTACATAGTGAGATTGTGGAAGTAAGAAAATAGATATTGACTGCAGATTATTCAAAGACAATTTCTTTTAAATAAAAGTGCATTTATCTTATTATGGATTGTCAGATAAAGCATCCATATTTCAATTATGGATGAGTGCCTTATAGAAGAACTCTACTAATGCTCTTCGAAGATTCCATCACAGGAGGTAAGCATCTTCCTTCCTACTCAGTTAGAAAACAGACCTGAGGACATATATGCTGCAGGAAGGGTAGATCCCCTCAAAGAGCTTGTACATCTGGCCACATCTCTCATGTCATACACATCTGGTAGTCATCTGTTTCTTCTGAAGATATACACATAGCAGGTGGTTCTGATCTTCTTTGTGACTCTCACATGAGATGGTGAAGGTTTAAAGACATATTTTCTGAGCAGGTGTTCTCAAAAGAAATTTCACTCTCCCCTCATAAGTATCCACACCATTTCTGTCTCTCCTTCGGGGAAAAAAAATAAGCAATGGCAAACGAGTATCTCAAGACTAACTCTAAAATAAAATAAAACTACATAAAACACAACCAAAAAAATTGGAATTGGATGAAACAAACAGCAGAAAAAAGTACCAAAGAAAAACACAAGAAGCACTTATGGATGCAGAGACACAGACATTCCACACACAGGAATCCAATAGAAACTCAAAACCAGAAGCCGTAGTATCCATGTAGCTAGAGTTTTCCTGCCTGGCCCACAGTCAGGGCAAATCTCTGTCACCCGCCAGACCCACAGCCACTCAGACCCGACCAAGTAAACACAGAGACTTATATTGCTTACAAACTGTATGGCCGTGGCAGGCTTCTTGCTAACTGTTCTTATATCTTAAATTAATCCATTTCTATAAATCTATACCTTGCCACGTGGCTTGTGGCTACCGGCATCTTCACATGCTGTTTGTCATGGTGGCTGGCAGTGACTCCTTCTGCCTTCCTGTTCTCTCAATTCTCCTCTTTTAGTCCCACCTATACTTCCTGCCTGGCCACTGGCCAATCAGTGTTTTATTTATTGACCAATCAGATCACACATTTGACATACAGACATTCCCACAGAATATCCATGCAAAAACCTATAAGTTTTTTTGCCTGGGAAACATAGTAGAGCTGGTTCTGGTAGTGTAGGTGTGGGTGAGCCAGCCCAGAGGGCATGAAAGCAGGAAACCTGTCCCCATCCCTTGTTGCATGGGGTAAACTAGCCAGGGCAGTGCTCGAGAGCTCACAGTGGTGGTGATGATTAAGGCATGCTGGCAGGCTGATCAACCCAGCTACCACCCAGGTCCAGAACCATGAGATGTATATGTGTTATATTCAGCAATAGGGCCTTACCATCTTTGAATAAAGAGCAACTAATAGCCTTGGCAATAGCCTGGGTTGTTTAGAGGTTCATGTGGGGCCGCTTCAGTCAACAACTCAATTGTATGTAACCCATTCCCAGTTCTGGAAGTTTAATTTGTTGATGAGTGATATCCAGTTGGGTCTTATCCCCCATGCTATTTGGTACACACACACACACACACACACACACACACACACACACACACACACACACAGAGAGAGAGAGAGAGAGAGAGAGAGAGAGAGAGAGAGAGAGAGAGAGAGAGAGACAGAGACAGAGAGAGAGACAGAGAGACAGAGAGAGAGACAGAGACAGAGAGAGAGATTACAAAACTTCTACTGTAACTGGTTTCCATACTCCCATCAAATATTCTTTGTTTTAGCTCTTCCTCCCCACATTTCCTTCCATGCTCCCCATTTCTCCCTCCCCATTTGATCTTCCCATTAGAGTCTCCCCCATCTATCCATTACTATCTATTATATTTCATTTTCCTAGGGGAATCCATCACTCCCTCAAAATCCCTTTCTCTATATCTAACCTCTGTGCTTATAAAAACTGTAGCTTTTTTTAAATCAATGACTCAACAGCTAAAATATACATAAAAAGTGAATATATGTACAATTGTCTTTCTGGATCTGGGCTACATCACAGAGGATGATTTTTTTTCTGGTTTAATCCATTTACCTGTGAATTTCCTGATTTTGTTATTTTAATGACTGAGTTTTGTTCTACTGTGTAAATGTAACAATTTTTTATTCATCTGTTGATAGACATCAAGTTTATTACAAATTTCTGGGCATTATGAATAGAGCAGCAATGAATGAGGTTGACCAGGTATCTGTAGAAGGATGACACCTCCTTGGGATACATGCTCAAGAGCGGTGTAGCTGGATCTTGAGGTGGATTGTTTCCCAGCTTCCTGAAGAACTACCAGACTGATTTCCATAGTGGCTGTACAAGTTTGCACTCCCAGAAGCAATGGATGAGTGTTCCCCTCTGTCCATACCACCAGCATCAGCTATCATTTGTTTTACTGACCTTAGTCATTCTGACTTGTGTAAGATGAAATTTTAAAATAGTTTTAATTTGCATTTCCCTGATCACTACTGATGTTGAACAGTTGAGTGATTCTCTGCCATTTGAGTTTCTTTTTTGAATTAAGAAAAGAAATAAAGAACAGAGAGAGAGAGAAGATTATGGTAAGACTCTAAAGATGTGTATGTATATTTCCCCTTTCTTTCAGGCCAGAGAATCTTAGTTTAGCCTCCCTGCTGGCCCCAGAGAATTCAGTTTTACTTCCTCAGATAGAAAAGTCAAGTTAAGTGATTAGTTCACAGACTCCGTGACTTCTCTTCATTCCATGAGCTGCTGAAGGCTGGTCCTCATAGTAGCAGCAGAATATTAATGGGGATTGGATTGAATCTGTAGATTACTTTTGGTCAGATGGCTATTTTTACTATGTTAATCCTACCGATCCATGAGCATGGGAGATCTTTCCATCTTTTGATATCTTCTTCAATTTCTTTCTTCAAAGACTTGAAATTATTCATACAGATCTTTGACTTGCTTGATTAGAATAACTCCAGATGTTTTATATTATTTTAGGCTATGGTGAAAGGGTCTTGGTTCTCTGATTTTTTCCCTCAGACTATTTGTGGTTTGTATATACGAAGGCTACTGATTTTTTTTTTAAAGTTAATTTTGTATCCAGCCCCTTCACTAAAGCTGTTTAACAGGTGTGGAAGTTCCCTGGTAGAGATTTTGGAGTTGCTTTTGTATACTACTACATTATTTGAAAATAATGATACTTTGACATCTTTTCCAATTTTTATCCCTTTGATCTCCTTCAGCTGTCTTATTGCTCTAGCTAGAACTTCAAGTACTATATTGAATAGGTATGGAGAAAGTGGACAGCCTTGTCTTGTTCCTGATTTTAGTGGAATCACTATGAGTTTCTCTCCATTTAATTTGCTGTTAGCAATTGGCTAGCTGTATATTTATTTATTTATTTATTTATTTATTATTTTTTTCCGAGACAGGGTTTCTCTGTGTAGTTTTGATGCCTGTTTTGGGTCTTGCTCTGTACACCAGGCAGCCTTGAACTCACAGATATCCACCTGGCTTTGCCTTCTGAGTGCTAGGATTAAAGGCATGTGCCACTGCTGCCTGACTGTATATTGCTTTTATTATGTTTACGTATGTGCCTTGTATCTCTGATCTCTCTAAGACTGTTATCATGAAGTTGGTGTTGGATTTTGTCAAAGGCTTTTACAACATCCAACAAGATGATCATGTGCTTTTTTTCTTTCAGTTTGCTTATATGATGGATTACACTGACCGATTTTCATATATTGAACAATCCTTGCTTCCTTCTCAGAGCCTGGGATGTTCCACTGTAGGACTGTATGGGTCTGTTGGAAATTTTCTTTTCTTATTTTGCCTTTTACCTGTTCTCTCTGTGTATTTCTTGTATTTTTGTGGGTGTGTCTTTCCTCTGTTTGGAGGAGTTTTCTTTTATTACCTTGTTGAAGGTCTTGTCTTTGACACTGACATGGGATTCTTGACTCTCTTGTGCCTATAATTTGAAGGTTTGATGTTTTCATGGTATTCCACATATACTTTCAAGGAGTGCACTCTATCAGCTGAGCTACATTACTAGCCCCCAGTCTGCTATCTGCTGATAATACAGTTATATAATCTCATGTCTGTGCCATCTCTTGGAAAGATTACTTTACCCAAGTGTGTTTGGAGAAGGTGACATTTTCCTTATTTTTTTCCTATTTTTTTTTTGACCAAAGAAAAAGTTTATTTGGGTGTATGGTTTAATAGTGTCCAGAGTCCATCATGGCATGGCAGCAAGTGGCAGACTAGGTATTAGGAGCAGAAAGCTGAGAGTTTACATCTTGAAACACAAGCATGAAGCAGAGAGAACTGGAAATAGAAGTCTTTAAACTCTCAAAGACTGCCTCCAGTGACATATTTCCTTCATCAAGGCCATACCTTACACATACACATTTTTTTGGGATATTTTGATCACATTCTGATGTTCCTGAAACTGGCAATGAAGTTTGCTTTGATTCAGAGGGCAGAAGTAGCTATTAGCTGACCAAAATTAGCCATAGAGGTTTTGGAGGACCAAGCACAGATAGAGAGACACAGGAAGTAGTAGGATGGGACTTAGAAATCTTAGCTTTTTTGGATCAAAGAAAAAGAGAGAGGGGAGTTCAGTGGTTAGTTTTCCCACTGCTTCTCTGATCATTCAGCTTCTTACTCTGATATTTAACTCCCAAATTTTAATTAACAAAGAATAATTAGATGAATGCTTTTTCTGGCACTCAATGTGGGGCATAAGATCAAACATCCACTGGTTATGCAGCTGTTTCAGGTGTCATTATGGCTGGCTTTTCCTCCCTTCCCCCATGCCCTCTGTGCAAATCTGTGATTTTCCCATTGTAGCTTCTCTACAGTGGCCTCCAGCTGCTGTTGTCCTTGCCCAATACTCCACAGATGGCTGGGCTCCAATGCCATAGAAGTTAGCTGTCCAATGCCAGCTGGCTCTGTCCTTCAGGTAGCCCCCATGCCCTTGATTCCTGCCATGCAGGCTTCTTCCACACACATCTCCCTGTGTCCACTTCTCAGGCAGCTGACTCCTCCCTGGTGGTTGCTGGCTTTCCCTGGACCCCCTCTTTGGGCTGCTGCCACACCAGATTGGCAGCCTTGATAACTTCTTGGCCTTTTACTACTGTTGCCACCACCACACACTCTCAACCCCCAGCTACAGGCAAGCAGCTGCAGCTGTCCTCAGTCAAGCTATGCACCACAGTGCCCAGCCGTGCTGCACAGTGACAGCCAGCCTCACATTTCATTGTCATCATCATCAGATCTGGAGAGACCCTTGGGAAGTCTTAAGGGGGATTTAGTTTTTTTTTAAAGTTTTTCCACATGTTAATTATGGGGAGCAATATTATGATATAGGGAGTTGTGTCTCTGTATGGTTCCATCTTGAATGGTTTGAAAATGAAAAAATTAAATGAAGGCATACAAACTTATCTGAGATTGACATAACTTTGTTTATAATCGTTATCACTTTGGAAATTCATATTTTGTTCTTTAAAAAGTTGTTTGATATTATTGCCAAATATGAAAATTTGACTATTAAGATACAATCCTTAGAAAGACCTACAAATGAAACAATGAAAAATATTCACACACAGACAGAGGATATTTGAGAAGAATCTACTGCTGTTTTTTAAACTATACCTATACAAGAACAAGACGGAAAAAATTTGCTTTCACAGTGCTTACTTATAATAACCCCCAGCCTGTTAAAAGATATCAGTGGAAAGTTGTTCCACAATGGATGTTAAGCAGCCCTACCTGTGTCAATATTTTGTATAGCAACCATTGGAAATAATTTATAAACAGTTTCCTCAATCTATAATTTACTCTTATATGGGTGATATCTTGCTAGCTGATTCAGACTCAGACACCTTAGAAAAAGTTTTTAAAGAGGTAAAGAAAATTTTGCCTTTTTGGTGATTATAAATAGCTCCTGAAAAAAAATAGAAAGAAGAGATTCTATTAATTAGTTTCCTAGGATATAAGATAGGTTTACAAAAAGTTCAGCCACAGAAAGTACAAATCAGGAGAGATCATTTATGAACCCTTAATCATTTTCAAAAATTGCTGGCAGATATTAGCTGGCTACTGCTCACAACTGGATTGATAACTCAAGAAGTTAGTAATCTATTTCAAACCTTACAGGGTGATAAGGACTTAAATAGTTCAAGAAAATTATCAGCTGATGCTGAGAGAGAATTTGCATTGGTAAAAATGTAATTACAGGATGCACAAGAGGATCACTTGCATCCAGAGCTTGATTGTATTCTGGTTATTTTTACCTTCTATGCATTCTGTTCAGGAATTCTCATGCAGAGAGAAGATAATATCCTAGAATGGATTTTTTACCACACACACACAGAGTATAAAATTAAAGACTTTTGTAGAAAAGTTTTGTGAATTGATTCTGAAAGGAAAATTAAGACTTCATCAATTAGCAGGAATAGACTCAGCAGAAATTGTGGTACCTTTTACTAATGCTGAAATTTCCTCACTATGGACAGAAAGTTAACACTGACAAAAAGCTTGCAGTAACTTTTTGGGAGAGATTAGCAACAAATATTCCCCAAACCAAGAGACTTCAGTTTATAAAGAAAGCTAGTTGAATCTTCTCTTACACTGTATGAGGAACACCAATTTCTGGAGCTCATGCATTCTATACAGATGCAAATAAATCAGAAAAGACCCATTATAAGTATGTAAATTTAAGTAAAGTGGCTAAGAGCACTTATGATTCTGTTCAAAAATCAGAATTATATACTATTCTTATGGTATTATTAGATTTTCCAGGACCTCTTAACATTGTTACTAACTCTCAACATGCAGAAAGTCTTTTTTTACACATTGAAACCATTGAATTTATTCCAGATGATTCAGAATTAACTTTATTATCGACTCAATTATAAGAAATAATCAGAAATAGAAATCACCCCTTGTATATAACACATATCAGATCCCATATGGGTCTTCCAGGCCCTCTAGTACAGAGTAATGAAGAAATCGATCAGTTATTGGTAGGAAATGTGCTAGAAGTCTCAGAATTTCATAAGAAACACCATGTTAATAACAAGGGTTTTAAGAAAGATTTTTCTATCACTTGTCAACAATCCAAGGAAATTACAAGGAAATGTCCTACTTGTTCCTTGTAAAACCAAACTCCACTACCTGCAGGTAGTAACAAAAAAGGTACTCAAAGAAATGAAATTTGGCAAATGGATGTGTTTCATTTTCCAGAGTCTCAAAAATTAAAATATGTACACCACACCATAGATACATATTCTGGATTTCAATGGACAACATCTTTGAGTTCTGAAAAGGCTGATACTGTAATTACACATCCATTACAAGTCATAACCATTATGGGGATACCTGTACAAACTAAGACTAACAATGCTCCAACTTATGTCTCTAGCAAAATTAAACAGTTTTTGCATATTACAACATAAAGCATATTACAGGTATACCACATAATCCTACAGGACATGCAGTTATAGAAAGTTCTAATCACACTCTATCAGATATGCTTAATAAACATAAAAGGGGAATAAAGACCCCAGAGATAGATTACACAGGGCTTTATTAACTTTAAATTTTTAAAATGCTAATGAAAAAGATTGACAGCTGTGGAGAGACATTGGATGGTTGAATAAACTCCTGAATTAAATCAGCTTGCATACTTTATATATGTGTTGACCTCAGAATGGAAAACAGGATATGTGTTACATTCTGGAAGAGGTTTTGCTTTTGTTTCAACAGGAGAAAAAAACAACTGTGGATACCATCAAACTTGATAAACATAGATTCAAACATGAGAGATTTCTTGATTAGAAGCTGAGATAGTTCATCAAGCAATGTGGTCATTCAGTCTAAACTAACTTATATGTCTAATAAGTGCCTTTCATTTGATCAGATATAACCTGCCAAAAATGGAAACTCCCCATATTAGGGTTGGGGCAGGATTTTGTTTTTGTCTTTCCAGGAGAAAAAGACATCCAACTAAGAAATCTGAAGACACAAGGACAAATGAGACATCTGAAGAAAAAGGACAAATCATCCAGAGAAAATTTCCAAAGAAACAGAGAAAATTGACCTAATGGTATAACGTATTTCAAACAGGAAAAATTTTTTTATAAATCTTCCCAAATGTTTGTTTCCTCTGTTCTCTACAGACATATAAGGCAAATAGTTTTTTTGTAGTCCCAGTTTAATTAAAAATTAAAGCTGGCTTTGGAGTTGGAGCGTGGCTCTCTCCTTCACTAAATCCAAGCATGCTTGTTAAAGAAAATTCCAAAATCTTGTCTCATGTCAGAAGAGCCACTTGATATAGGACCAAAGAAAAACCAAAATTAAAGACTATTCTATTGCCACTAATCTCATAATCTTTTGGTTTTATTTTGACTCTTTAATTATTTTCTTAAGGTATAACTATCTCAAAATTTATAACATTAATGTATACATATTAATCACTTATATTTATTATATATTAATATATATTGAAACTTTCTGACAAGATATTAATGGTTATATAGAATACTAACTAATTCTAAAAAAAGGCTTCATCTACCTTTCTGTACATGATTTCAGGCTTGTGTCTGAATCAGGTAACTAGGAATTAAGTTTGTATACCCTGAATGTATTTAAGAAATTGTGATCCTTTAACTGTTCTGAGAAAAGCTGCATATGACATTTAAAATTTTTAAGTTTTCTGCAGTGAACTGTAACCATATTTAACAGTGACTTTTGAAGTCTCCCAAAGGATGATGGGGTCCCATAATGATGATCCCACCTAGATGTGGTTAATGCCATTAAGGTGGCAAACACCACCAAAACATCATATTTGGACTACAAACTGCTTAGGACAATTTCAAGGTGGCTAGCTGAAATGTTCCAACCTCATAGCCTACTCCAGCCAGGGCTTCATATAAGCCCTACACTTTTCCATCACACAGAGACTGGACAACAACTTGCTCTTCCAGGACTCAATTTTCTCAGGGTGCCTTAAAGATTCCATCACCCCTAGACAACAAGAAACCGTATAAAAAACATGATGTCCACATCTCCAAGAGGTGGGGTGGGTAGCTTTTAGTTGTTTGGTGGTTTATGGATATTTATAATCCTTTAGTGGAGTTGATTACAAGTTGTTATTGGTCATAGTTAGGGAGGAACTAAACAAAGGAGATTAGATTCAGGGATCTCATTTTGAAAAGAAGAAGGGGGGTACAGTGATGATAGGATAAAAGGGTAGATTACTGAATATACATTTAAACTAAAAATCAACTAAATATTCTTAAATATTTTACATTGGTATGGATTTTTGTATATTCATACAAATTTAACATTATTTTTGTTAGAACATACCATACATACATATGTTTCTACTCTTGTTTAGGTTATTGTACTTATGTAGCTCATTTGACAATGTAATGAATGTTCCTAGACCTTGAACATTATTATTACAAACTATTTAAGATAATAAAGAAATGCAGGTTAGTAGTTACCTATATCAACCAAACTTATACTCATGTTATGTATGTTTTCAATGTCAAACATAGATATATTTTAGATAGACAGATGATCTTCAAACACTTCAGAGACCTACAGAATGTGGCATTTAAGATGTTTAATAACAAGGCTTTTCATGACAATAAGATATATCTGCTCTTGGCAGCACAAATCTACTTCAGAGAAGATAACAAGCCTCAAAGAACCTCCACATGGAATTTACTTTCTTTGTGACAAAAGTTAGCCACTGGGCAAAAAACGACCCTTACCTCAACTACTGACAGCATGCAGTCCAAATTGGGCAAGCAGAACACACAAAAGTGACTGCCAATCTTTGCCAAGACAAGGTAGGATAGTCCTTCAAAAAATCCTGCTTCACAGAAAAGTCTGTCAGATATTCTCGGCCAGGAGGTCAATGAAGGATGCCTTATAATTGCAGAGGAACCTTAGGCGACTGTCCAGGCAGCTAAGTGTGTTGTCATTTCTTTCTTTTCTCTTTTTTTCTTTTCTTTTTTCTTTTTGGTTTTTCAAGACAGGATTTCTCTGTTTAGCTTTGTGCCTTTCCTGGAACTCACTTGGTAGCCCAGGCTGGCATTGAACTCACAGAGATCCGCCTGGTTCTGCCTCCCAAGTGCTGAGATTAAAGGCGTGCGCCACCACTGCCTGGCGCGTTGTCATTTCTATAGTTTTAGAAGTTGTTTGCTCTGCACTTCCTGTTTACTCACATAATATTATATCTTTCTTGGGTCTCTAATGGAGTTGAAGACTAGATAGTTCTAGTTACAGTGTTTCTTGTTAACAAATTAAAAAAAGAAACTCACAAAAGTGTGTAGTGTCTTTTTGGCATAAAATGGCCTATTGGGCAAAGAACTGCCCTTGCCTCAACTGCTGACAATACAAGTGTTGTCATTCTGGACAAGCGGGACACAAGAAAAAGTGACTTCTGTACTCTTGTTTTGTCCACAAGGACTGGGATCAGCTAATCCACACAGACAGATATGACCTGGGGAGAGTAGCTCACACAAGGGAAACCCAGAGCTAAGCTGTTCCCACTCCCCACTCCACTGTTTTCCTGGAATTAAAAGTTCACTTTCCCATTTGATAGTACAACTTTCTAACAACCTCAAGGTCAGAAGTGCCCTCTACTGATAACATGATAATTATGGGTCTAGAGAGACATAAGCTGATGACATTTCTTCCTTATAACTGCTTCTTAGGGCTCATTATATATTGATGTTTATCAGAGGCCTGGCCAGGTGAGTGTTTGCTTCTTTCTTCATTAATAGTGAGAGCTGTATATGGTAGAACAAAACAAGATTTTCTGTAATAAAATGATGAGAGAGTTCTCTGCTTAGAACTTTACTTTGGAGCCCTGCTGTGTCAGAAGCAAGTACAACAGATGCTTGTAGACATAAAATATCAGTGTAATGATTTGTAAAGAACATTGATTTAACTCACTATGACCTGCTATGGAATGTTCTCTATGCTGTGAATGTGTTGCTCTGATTGATTGATAAATGAAACACTGATTGGCCAGTAGCCAGGCAGGAAGTATAGGATAGGTGGGACAAGGAGGGGAGAAGAGAATTCTGGAAAGTAGAAGGCTGAATGAGGACACTGCCAGCTGCCGCGAAGAGAAGCAACATGTAAGATACCGGTAAGCCATGAGCCATGTGTCAAGGTATAGATTTATAGAAATGGGTTAATTTAAGATATAAGGACTAGATAGCAAGAAGCCTGCCACAGGCATACAGTTTATTATAAGTAATGTAAGTCTTTTCGTGTTTGTTTGGGTCTGAGCGGATGTGGGACTGGTGGGTGAGAAAGATTTGGCCTGACCATGGGCCAGGCAGGACCAGAAAATCTTCAGCTACAATGACCACTGAAAACAATATATGTGACAGTAGGTGGGGCTCTTGGAAAGAAGACACTAACATATGTGTGGATAGGGACAGGAAAGGCTAATAGGGTGAATATTGTATATTGAAATGTCATGAAATCCTTCATTTTTGGCAATGACTGTTCACTAGTACATATGTAAAAAGTAGCCCCAAGTAGAATATTTTAAGTGCATATCAGACTACTTATTCTCCCAAGTACATACTCTAAAAATTCTAAAAATGTGGTTCCATTTCTCTAATGCCAACTGTGTTAGTCTTACATTCCTGTCATAAATACCTAAAATAACTTAGAGGGTACAAAACAGAGAACCCACATTTATTTGTTTGCTGGACTACATTTATAATACTAAATTACACTGAAATGACATTTTGTTTTTGTCATTTTACTACTTTTCTTATGTTAACTGACTATACATTTATTCATATGAAACTTAAGCCAGAATTATACAACAAATATTAACTAATTTAGAGTTTTCAGTAATTTTCTGTTCTGTTAAGTTTGCATATACTTAGGAATTCTGAGAAAAGTTTCAACTTATGTTCTTAACAATGTATAAATAAGTTTTAAAAAGTTTTACATATATTGTTTATTCTGGTGCACTGATTTCTTATAAAGTATATCTTTTCTGGGTATTTAAAAAATATCTGGAAATCTTACCTCACTTATTTATTAAATCCTTGTAAAGTTATCCTTGCAAAAATGTAAACTGGAAAATTTTCAGTTAGATATTGAATGTTTTAATTAAAATAAATTAAGTTTTAATATTTCAAGTTTATAAATTGAACTTTATAACATTGACATTGATATAATATTGAGTAAGCTTTTTATTAGCAATGAGAAACTAATTTCAATTCTCAAATAGTATAAAAATCCCTAATAGTTAAAAAATACAATTATCCATTAAATATGCATTCATAAAAAATGCCAAGTCAATTTGAGTTTAGTTGCTGAGTGCCATAAGTCCATTTTTATTTTGTTGGGATCTCATTTACTGATGTACACAGGAGACTCAAATGGAAAATGGAAGTAGGTGTGGTGGCACACACCTGTGATCCCAGCACTTTGGAGGCTAAGGTAGGAGCATTGTGAGTTTGATTGGAGTCAGTCTGAACTACAGTTTTAGGTCTTCTCTCTCTCTCTCTCTCTCTCTCTCTCTCTCTCTCTCTCTCTCTCTCTGTCCCTCTCTCTCTTTCTCTTTTTCTCTCTTTTTCACAAACACACACACACATAGGCACACACATTAATACAACAAAATTAAAATGGAAATCAGATAATATACAATTATAAAATTGTTTTTAAAAAATGGAACAAACTATGCCAGTAAATGTCATTAAGTAACTGGCCCCTGATTAACAACACCACAAAAACCAAATGATAGAAACATGAGTTTATGTCTGCAAGAATTATAGAAATTTCAGTTTGTTTTGAGTAATTCACATTGAAAGTATGCACTGAAGCACTGGGCAGCACCCTCATGGATTTGATCAAGTCACCCAGAAATAGAGACACACTCACCATTTTCCTTCAAGTTCATTTATTTCATGAACATATTTGATGTAACTCTGTTTTTCATTCAAGTGCTGTTCATGTATTCATATTAGCAGCCCCAGAACACACTATGCTACTGATCTAGTCTTAGGCCCAGTAGTCCAGTCATTTTCTCTGTCTGTCTTTCTCTCTCTCTCTCTGTCTTTTTGTGTTTGTCTCTGTCTCTGTCTCTGTGCCTCTCTCTCTCTCTCTCTCTCTCTCTCTCTCTCTCTCTCTCTCTCTCTCTCTCTCTCTCACACACACACACACACACACACACACACACACACTTATTGTGAACATGTTCGTATCTTTCCCAGTCTTACACCGTGTGACGTGTGATCCAGCTGTGTGATGACTGCTTCCCCAAAGGCTCTGCAGTGACGTTCTGCTGCTGCTGCTGCTTCATCTCAGGGAAACTGACTCATAACTGTGAGAATGTAATGTTCTAGTCAGTGTCTGTGGGTTTCCAGTTTCACCTGTGCTCAACTAATTTCCAAAGAATAAGTTATGTATTAAAATTATTTAAGAGTATCAGGTAATAGCGATGAACTAATACCTTATTAAAAACAATCACTATTTATTCCTGCTGTCATTATGTATTTCATAAAGATTTCATGGAACTAATTAGAGTGGCTAAGGTCTTCACCTTCCTGAGATTCCTGAAGACTTATTAATGTTGCTGACGGTGGACGGTGACCAGCCAACACCATGTGTCTTGTCATCTGAAAGTCACACAATCACTGTGTTCTCTCTGAGCAGTCCTGCTGCCTTTTGGTCATTACTCACTAACTATGGTAAAAATTAACATGAAAATGATACTTTTGATCTAATGTATTTGTATGTTCATTATTTTATTAAATCTCCACAAGAAGAATACAAAGGTCACCATAAATTTATAAGACAAG
Organism: Peromyscus eremicus; assembly: GCF_949786415.1. Classification (NCBI taxonomy): domain Eukaryota; kingdom Metazoa; phylum Chordata; class Mammalia; order Rodentia; family Cricetidae; genus Peromyscus; species Peromyscus eremicus. The sequence continues at coordinate 72,998,727 of NC_081418.1, forward strand.
AGGGTTCCAAATCAAACATAGTGATGATGAAGGGGTAAAGTGACTTTTCTCAGAAGAATGTAGAGCTGTGCAGGAAGCAGCTCTTGGTTTCTATTGTTGCACATCTTTCCAGACAGCTGCCTGCAGACTGCTTGGACTTTAGGTCTGGGTCAAGTTAATAGTGATGGCTTCTCCATATTATGAATGTTTATGGTTACAGTTTGGGTTTAGTACTTTAAGCTAAATAGTGTAACTTAAATTGATATGAAAGACCCCAGACTGCAATTTTTTTTTTCAAATAAAACAAATAACTTTTCCAAGTGCATGTATGTGGTGGTATTGTGTTCCCCAAAATATTGTGTACCTTAATAAACTTATCTGGGGTCAGAGAACAGAAAAGCCACAAGATACTTAGGCTAGAAAATGTTAGTACATGCCTTTAATCCTAGCATTCCAGAGACAGAAATCTCTCTGGATCTCTGTGAGGTCAAGGCCGCATTGGAAACAGCCAGGCATGGTGATTCATGCCTTTAATCCCAGAAAGCAGCCTTTAATCCCAGGGAGTGGTGGTAGAAAGCAGAAAGGTTTATAAGGCGTGAGGACCAGAAACTAGAGGCATTTGGCTGGTTAAGCATTTGGCTGGTTAAGATTTCAGGCTTTGGAGCAACATAGTTCAGCTGAGATTCATTCTGGATGAGGACTCAGAGGCTTCCAGTCTGAGGAAACAGGACCAGCTGAGGATCAGGCGAGGTGAGATAGCTGTGGCTTGTTCTGTTTCTCTGATCTACCAGCATTGACCCCAATAACTGGTCTCGGGTTTGATTTTATTAATAAGAACTTTTAAAATTCATGCTACACATGTATATGTTAAAAACTCAGTTTGTAGCCATGGTAGCTATGGTCTTTTCTGGTTAAGTCTCAGCTAGGTGAGCTCCAGAGGAAGATGCCACATGATGAATTAGGAGATGCATCATTTTCTGTAAGTTATAAACATTGACAAATCAATAGATATGAAATATACAAACTGTAGAATATATCTTTGGACTAAGAAAAAACATTTTAGATTCTACCTTTTACCTTATATTATCATCTTTTTATATTACCTATGATACAAGTGCTATACTGATAAATTACAGATGTATAATTAATGAAAAAGTTTACATCTATGGTTTGTCCATTTGCAATTTTAAAATTAGAATCGAACTCTAAATCTTTCAGTTTGAAGTCCAAGGCTTGAATTAAGAGTTACCCTGGAGCTTTTATTTATTTAAGATTTATTATTTAAGATTTATTTATTTTATTCTACATATATGAGTGTTTTGCCTGCATATATATGTCTGTGTGCCACTTGCATGTCTGGGTCATAGACGACAATGGCTCTACCAGAACTAGAGTTACAGATGGTTATGAGCCACCATGTCATTGCTGAGAATCTAACCCAGGTCATTTACAAGAGTAAACATACTCTGAACCACTGAGCCATCTCTCCAGCTTGTATCCCAGAGCTTTTATAAACACAGAATCACAGTGCAGCTACTGTAAAAGTATGTTGGTGGGAGAATCAGATGTTTGTCTCTGGCAACTGGGATGAGTCTATACTTTTACTAGATCAAGCTTTTCAAGAGCAAAAATCATGTAAATATAAAATGTGTGATTTTTGGTGTCATATTCATGGGAATGTTATAGGGTGGTCTTACTCACTAACTTCTGCATTATTTCTATACATACAGGCATGCACTAATTTGTATATGTGGAATATAATAGTGAGCTTGACAATGCAATTGAGCACTCTTTTTCTCACAAGAATCTGAGTCAGTGTAGCAGTTTTCTATTTCTTTATCACGAAGCTAATTTTAAAGTACTGAATTATAGTAATTTGACAAAATAATGACACTGGTAGCCAGCCCAAATAACTAACATAGGCATCAAAGGTGAGACTGTGGAGTGGAACTGTAAACACTGTCTGGTGCTGATGACCTCTGATAACACTGGGGCCTTGGTTTCCACTGCATGGGAGCCAATCTCTTTTAAAATAGAAATTCAAAAACAGGTCATCTTCTGCAAGTTCAAGTTTTCACCAGTGTGTTGAAAATAGTGTTTGTCTTAGTCTCATGATCTCTCTTCTTGGAGGCTCCTAGCTCCACATCTTCAGATGTGAGTGTGTAGCTGCAGTAACTACAGACACCAGAGCAAAAGGGGACCAAGACAAGGATGGGGGTGGGGCACGGAGTATTAGAGAGGAGAAGGGCAGGGTACAAGTGATCTCATCAGGGAAACGGGCGAAGGTTGGGTCCTTAGCAGGGAGGAGGAAAGTAAATATAGAAGAAGGTGGGAGGAAGGTACAGCTGAGTAGCAGGACACAAGTGATCTGATCGGGAAAATGAGAAAATGGGGGGTTCTTAGTTAAAGAGGGGACATCAATATAGAAGAAGGAGGAAGGTAAAATAACAAAATGGATGGCTGAAAAAGTTATAAGGCAAAAAAAGAAAAAATCATATGGAATCATACTATTAATGATTTACTCACCGGCCTCCAAAGCAAAGAAAAAACCGGGTTTGTCTCAATAGCTGAGAGTTAGTTCTTTAAACCTAAAGTGGAGTGTTCCAAAGGTGATGGGATGGGAGCTAACCAGGGAGACAGTTTGGATCATTTATAACCATATTTAATGATTACACAATTAATAGTGTGTGAAAAGTGCAATATAGGTCTCCAAATGTATCTATGTCTTTAATTCTGGATTCTGGGGATGTAAGACTTCATAGAAAAAGGGACATTAAAAAAAGGAAAATATGAACGAATTCAAACATTTTGCTGATTAAAACAGTAGGATTATCATGAATTTTCACTGTGATTCCATTAGAATTATGAGTCAAGCATAGCTTTCAGTATCTACAAAAATAGAGCATATTAAAATTATGCAATGTGAGACTGACTTACCTCACTCTTTTGGTTTCTTTTATGAATATTTTCCACGTCATCATAAGTTTTAGTTGGTTGAAAAAATGTGATTAATATTCTGTGTTCATCACTATTGTTTTAGGTGTTAACTATATAATGAGGCAATGTAAATCAATAGGATTGGATTTCTAAGGCATGACACCTAAGTGCAATACAGACACACACAGTATATATTCTGAATAGGAGGATGTGACTGTAAATGCCTTTATCATCTCTAGTATGCTATATATACAGGTAGATACATGGAGAAGTATATAGAAGTATATGTTATCCAGTCTGGAACATCAAAAGTTAAAGAGACAGGTTAATAAAATTGGTAAGTAAAACAGAATGATGATATAGACATACTGACGAGTGAATCATAAGTTTGATGAATATTATTTTTTCTAGATATATGAAATATGCTTCCACTACAATGCTGAGATGAATACACTTTGCATATATGTCTTCATTAAACAATATCCTTTATTTCCAATCTGGACTTGGAGTTCTAGCCAATTTGTTTCTCCTTTTTTTCTACACTGTCATAATCCTGTGTCACAGACCTAAGCCCACAGACCTGATCTCCTGTCAACTGACCTTCGTCCACATAATAATGGTCCTCTTTGGAGGGGACCTTTGGCTTACAGACGTATTTGAGTCACTGAACCTTGAGAATGACTTCAAATGTAAGGCAACTTTTTACATAAGCAGGATGATGAGAGGCCTCTCCATCTGCATCACCTGCCTCCTGAGTGTGTTCCAGGCTGTCACTATCAGTCCCAACACATCACTGTTGGCAAAATTTAAACATAAACTAAAAACATACATGATCTATGCTTTCTTCTACCTCTGGTCTTTCAATTTGTCATTCAGTAGTAGGTGGATCTTCTATGTTGGTGCTTTTACCAATGTGAGTGAGAGTAACCAGATGAAGGTCACTGAATCCTGCTCACTCTTCCCCAAGAACTACATCATTAGTGCACTGTCTTTAACAGTGACAATCTCCAGAGATGTCTTTCTTGTAGGAGTTATGTTGACCACAAGTGCATACATGGTGATTATCTTGTTCAGACATCAGAGGCAATGTAAGCATCTTCACAGCATCAGCCACACGAGAGCGTCCCCCGAGAAGAGGGCCACCCAGACCATCTTGCTGTTGGTGGTTGTCTTTGTGGTCATGTACTGGGTGGACTTCATCATCTCCTCCACCTCAGTCCTGTTATGGAAGTACAACCCAGTCATCCTAACTGTTCAGAAGTTTGTGATGAATGCCTATCCCACAATTACTCCTCTGGTACAAATCAGTTCTGATAACAGAATAATCAACATTCTGAAACAGATGCAGTCAGTGCACCACCAAATTTTTAAAAAAGCATAAATTATCTCATTTTTTAATAAAATGGTTTATTTATTTTTATTTATGTTTATGAGTATTGTGTCAGCTTGTATGCATGTGTGAATTCCTGGTCCCCACAAAGGTCAGAAGAGGTCATTTCCCCCTTGAACTGGATACAGATGGTTGTGAGGAATCATTTTGGTGCAATTATTTTTTTAAAAAACACAGATTCTTCTTAAACTGTTTAATTGTTCAAGTAGCAAACCAAGATTCTTCATATATTTAACTAAAGTTTGTGGTGTTATGCATGTACATTCTGATGACATTACTGCTGCCGAGTAATGTACCGTTCTTTAGGTTCATTGTACACCATGAGTCGATATTTCCACAGGGAGTCCCTTACTCTCTCCCTTTTTATTTTATATCATAAATGTTTCATTGATACTGAAGTTACTCAAAGGAAGGGCTTTTAATCCAACTTTCAGTCATCGAGAATAGTTTAAATATCTTATTGTAGCTTTAATTCTCTCCTAAGTATGTTTCTCTAGATCATAAAAATAGTGTGAATTTGAATTTTCCATTTTTACCCAAAGTTACTCAAATAGTCTTATATGAAAATTTCATTTGCCTGTTTATTTGCACTTTATATCATCCACACTTACTGAAAGTCATCGGTACTAAAAATTGTTTATACATACATACATGATGTGCAGTGTGAATGTGTGTGTGTTCATGTGAGTGATCACATATGAATGTGTGTGTGCATGTGAGTGTTCACAGATGAAGGCTATGTGTGCATGTGCACAAGAAGACCAGAAGACAACCTTCCCTTTTGTTCTTCATGTGCCATTCATCTTTATTTTGAGAGAGCATCTCTCACTGTAACCTGGAGCTCAGCCAATAGGCCAAGATGGTAGTCCCAGTTCTTCTCCTCTCTCTGTCTCCCCAGCTCTGGCATTAGAACTGTTCACCACCAGACTTCACCATTTCAATGTTGTGTTTTTCTTTTATTGAAAAAAGATTATTTTTCATACAATATATTCTGATTAGGGTTTCCTGCTCCCCTACCCCTCTCAGTTCTTCCTTTCCTCCTCTCAACCAGATTTGTCTCTCCTTAGAAAACAACCAAGCATCTGAGCAATAATAATAAAATAAACAACAAGATAAAACAAACATAAACAAATCAGAGTAAGACAAAACAAATCAAAGAAAAAGAGCCAAAGAAAAAGTACAAGAATCACATATAGATATAGAAACAGAAATTCACACATATTAATCCCTTAAAAACACAAAAGCAGAAGTAATAACAATATGTGTGTGTATACATATATATAAATACAAAGGGCCTGTAGGTTCTATTGAGTTCATTTGGTGTTGACAATCTACTGCTGGGCATGAGGCCTTCCCTTAAGAGTGGTTTGTTTCCTCAGTGAGACTCATTGGAGAAAACTAATGTTTCACTTGCCAGTGGCTATCAATGGAGATATCTTCCAGATTTGGGATGGGGGCATGTATCCACTTCTTTCTATCCAGGAGCCCATCTGGTTCAGACCTGTGCATGCTCCCATAGTCTCTGAGTTTACATACGTGTCTGTTGTGCTTTGTTTAGAAGACCTTGTTTTCTTGGTGTCCTCCATCTACTCTGGCTCTTACAGTCTTTCTACCACTACTTCCAAAGAATTCTCTGGGCCCTGAGGGGAAGAATTTGATGGAGACATCCAGTATAGGGCTGAGTTTTTCAAGGTCTCTCACTCTTTGCATATTTTCTGGCGGTGGGTCTCTGTGTTTGTTCCCATTTGCTTCTGGAAGAAGCCTCTCTGATGATGGTTGCTCAGGACACAGATCTATGAGCCCAGCAGAGTGTCATTTGGAGTCATTTTATTGCTACATTCTTTTAGTAGAACACTAGTATTTGATTTTCTCCTTTGTCCCTTGGCCTATTTAGACTCAGGTTCTTCACCACACAAGCAGTGTCCAGTACAAATTCCATGCTTTAAATCAAATCAGATATTGGTTGGTTATACTCACAAGTTTGTGCCATTATTGTACTAGCATATCTTACAGGCAAGACACCATTGTAGATTGAAGGGTTTGCAGCTGGGTTGGTTTTTACTTTTCTCCTTTTTGTAGTGTCCATGTTACCTTCCAGTACCATGAACTCTAATCTGTAGGGGTGAATGCTTTAGATTGGCACCCACTTCAATTTTTTGTGTTGAATTAGATGTGTAGGTGTGCCAGGGACTGCATTATAAGATGTCTGGCATGCTGTCATCAGAGATTGGAGAAAAGGGGACCCAAGATTGTGGACCATCAACCCTCCGTGTGTTCCCCTCAGGATCTTGTGCTTAGCATGCCTCTAGAGGGCCAAGGCAGAAATGCCTGTGTCCCAAGGTCATGCTTTATGGCATGCACATGTTGTGTCCTCCTCCATATAAATACTTCTTGTAATACTAGTCTTTTTCTTCTATCTGATCTTCATGTTCTGTGTTCCTAGATCAATGATGATTTCTGTGATACAGGAAAGGAGTGAAGTAAATTTCACAGGAAATTATACAGAGATGATCACCCAGGCTGCGGTTAAGGAAGTTATATAGTTCATGGGAAAGAATCTGCACCTGGGGAAGCTTTTCAGGCTTGGATAAACTGTACCGAATGTGTGGTCAACTATAGCACATGGTATGATGTGTGTCAACACACTGGACTCAAATTGGTCATGATGAATAATTCAATTTCTGAGGATATTCCAAGGGCATTGTGTAAAACTTGAGACCCTAAGGGGTATTGGCTGAAGACTGTGGATGGAGTAACATATAGATGGGATGGCAAACTAAAAGTGTGGGCACCTAGAATAGGAGGAAAATAGTGGCCTCCACCAAGAAAGGGAGATGGCAACTTTAATCCAGATATTTTAATTCCTCCTGAAGGAGTGTGCAGACAATGTGGCAATTGATGGAGTGATTGCTACATATTTTATTGGGTTCCTAGATTAAAACGAGCTGCCAGAAAAGGTGAACTTCCTTTCATGGAAACTCTGCAAATTGGATCAGGCCTTCCTTGGAATTGTTGGGATACAGAAGGACCAAATTTGCTGACTTGCAGGGACAGATTTTTTGTCTGAGGTCATTGCAGCCCACCAATCATGGGGCTTGGTGTTTTCAGAGGGCTGAGGAGGAACTTAGGTGGCTGCAGGGGTCTTGAGTTTGGAGCAGGCTGTGTGAGAAGGAAATGACTGTCTGGTACATTGACCACTGTTCTTATTTTTACCTTTTTTTTTGCGAAATTGCATGTTGCTAGCCTCTGGGTCAAGTGCTCAGAAGATTGTATAATCATTATTAATAAAAATAGATTGTGCTTGCTTCGGTGTTAAGTCTGGGATAGTTCCTGTGTTTAGTAAAAGATGGTGAAGATTATATTGGTGATTTTCTAAGAATAACCTTTGGAATCATGAGAACATTTTGTATTGGGTGATTTCCCCTTTTCTTTCTGTTCCCCCTTGCTTATGATAATAAAAGCCTGAGGTTACCAGGGCAAAAGCAGAAGCTAGGGAAGCTAAAGAAACTGTAGCAAAGAGGCTACTTAGCAACTGCAGAAGCCAGAAGTGACCTGTCAGCTTGCATGAGCACTGTCTCTGAGTCGTTACTGCGCCTTCCAGGTATTTCATCCTTCAGACCCCTTAAACTGCTGAGACTGGTCCCCAGCACAGCTGTTGTCCTCAGGATCACAAGTGTTGTCTATTTGTAGAGAGCAGACAATAGCCTTGAAAGTACTCTGGGTTGTTTTCAGATCCTCATGAAGCCCCTTTGGCCAACAGCTCAGATAGATGTAACTAATTCCTGGTATTGGAAGCTTCATTTGGTGTTGAGAGATTTAATTTGGGGTTCAGTACTCCTGTTATTTGGTGATTTCATTTAGATTGCTTTCATATATGTATATACTTTAGGAAGCTTCTACTGTATTAAGTTCTCCACATGATCCCTTAAATGTTCCTTAGTTTTAGCTATCCCTCCCTGTACTCCCTTTCTTGTCTCTCTTCTCCCTCCCTTTTCCCATTTGATCCCCCCTTTCAGCCTTCCTCATCCATCCATAACTATCTGTTCTATTTTCCCTTCTTAATGAAATCTCCTGATCCCTGTTCCCTAGCTTTATACTTAACCTCTGTGGTTATATGGATTATGACTTGCTTATCAATGACTTAAGAGCTCAAATCCAAATATAAGCAAACATGTACCATGTCTGTGTTACCTCACTCAGAATGACTTTTTCTAGTTTCATCCCTTTGACTAAAACTTTCATTACTTTTAATGACTGAGTAATGTTCTATTATGTAAATGTACCATATTTTCTTTATTCATTCTTCTGTCAGTGGACATCTGGTTGTTTCCAATTTCTGGATATTATGAATAAGCAAGTGTCTCTGTAGTAGAATGAAGTGTCTTTCGGGTATATGCCCAATAGTGGTATAGCTGAATCTTGAAGTTGCTCTACTCCCAATTACCTGAGGAACCACCACACTGGTTTCCATAGAAGATGTACAAGTTTTTGCTGCCAACAGCAATGGATGAGTATTCTCCTTAGTCCACAACCTTGCCAGCATAAAATGTCATTTGTATTATTCACCTTGGCCATTCTGACTGTATCAGGTGAAATCTCAAAGTAGCTTTAATTTTCATATCCCAGATGATTAGGGATGTTGAAACATTCTTTAAGTGCTTCTCAGCCATTTGATTTTCCACTTTTGAGAATTCCCTGTTTAGATCTGTACCCCATTTTTAAATTGGGTTATTTGTTTTCTTAATGTCAATGTTTTGAGTTCTTTATGTATTTTGGATATTAACCCTCTATTGGTTATGTAGTTGGTAAAAATCTTTTCCCATTGTGTAGTTTCCTAATTTCTCTAAATGATGGTGACTTTTGCCATGCAGAAATTTTTTAGTTCATGAGGGCCCATTTATTAATTGCTGTTCTTAGTGCCTGTGCAACCAACAGAAAGGTTTTCCTGTGACAATGAGTTCATGGCTATTACCAACTTTCTCTTCTAAAAGGTTCAGTGTATCTGGCCTTACGCTGAGGTCTTTGATACACTTGGAGTTGAGTTTTGTACAGTGTGATAAGTATGGATCTATTTGCCTTCTTCTACATGCAGACATCCAGTTTGACCAGTATCATTTGTTAAAGGTACTATCTTTTTTCCAGTGTGTATTTCTGATTTCTTCATCAAAAATCAGATGTCCATTGGTATGTGGATTTATGTGTGGGTCTTCAATTAGATTCCATTAATCAATGTGTCTGTTTTTATTACTATATCATGTGCCAATACCATGCTGTTTTTATTACTATAGCTCTTTAGTACAATTTGAGATTGGGAACGGTGCTATTAAAGAACCAGCCTGCCTCCATTTTAGGCTTAAAAGTTACCTTACAGTAAAGATGAACAGGGTCATTCCTGTCTATGATTAAACCTCTGTTTCTCAAGGATTGGGCTATGCCTCATCTGTAACCTTAACTACAAATAGTTCTCTCCTGCCTGTTCCAGGAATGCCAATCATGTCTTTATTTCAACAATTTGTTTATAACCATCTTGAAATCTTAACTTTGTTTCAAAATGGTTGGTATGGCTACCTTATTATAACTACCTTGCTATACCTACCTTGTCTTTGTTTCTGGAGGGACTTATTTGTTAACTTATGTTCTGCTCCTGTAACCTGGCCTATTTTGCCCACAAAATCTGCTATTTAGAAACCCCCTAACCTTGATCTTACATCCAATGCTGATCATAGGGAGAGGTGTCATATGTATATGAATTAAAAAGCTTACTTTAATGAATTGCTTGCTTTTATTATTTGAGCACGATGATTTGGATCAGTGGACTTTCTCTTACCATCTTTGGAATTAATAATACCTCCAGCAGTTCTTTTACTATTCAGTAGTGTTTTAACTATCCTGTGAATTTTTTTGTTTTTGTATTTCCATATGTGTAGTAGGACAGACCCATAGGGTTGAGGAAATTGGCTCAGATCAGTAGCCAAGGCATACACACAATGTACTCCTGGAGTCTTCCTGAGGGCCTAGCAACAGGAGATCTCAGAGTTCCTACTCAATGTCAGAGTTCCTGATCATGCCAAGTATGCCTGAGGATCTAGCAATAGTTGCTGTCAAAGTTCCTGATTGTGCCCAGTCAATGAGGAATGACAACACAGACTGGGTGCTGGGAGGAGGGTACATAAGCCCTTCCCTGTTGTTGAATAGACAAGTTTGGTATTTGCTTTCCATGGACTCCTGGTGTCTGGTGTCTGTGTCATTGATGCCGCACCTTTTCACCCTCTCCCCCGCGGGAGCCCTTAGGATCCAAGCAATACATATGAAGTTGAGAACTGTCCTTTTAAGTTCTGTGAAAATTGTGCTGGAAATTTGATTGGGATTGCATTGAATCTGTAGATTGCTTTTGGTAGGATGGCCATTTTTACTAAATTAATCCCAATGATCCATGAGCATGGAGATCTTTCTATCTGCTTATATCTTTTTCAGTTTCTTTCTTCAATGTCTTAAAATTTTTATCATACAAGTCTTTCATTGCTTGGTTAAAGTTATCCCAAGTTATTTTATACTATTTGAAGCTCTTGTGAAAGGTGTTGTTTTCTTGATTTCTCTTTCAGTCCATTTGTAATATATAGAAAGGCTATTTATTTATTTATTTATTTATTTATGATTTTTCAAGACAAGATTTCTCTGTATAGTTTTGGTGCCTGTCCTGGATCTTGCTCCGTAGACCATGCTGGCCTTGAACTCTCAGAGATTCACTTGACTCTGCCTCCCAAGTGCTGGGATTAAAGGTGTGTGCCAATGCCGCGATGTAGTGGGTAGCCATTCCAGCTTTGATCTGGAAGTTCCAACCCCCATTGAGACTTTGGCAACTGTCATGCCTACAAGGTGGGCCCAAGGGAGGCACCTGGAGACCCGAGATCTTGATGGACCAGCGCTCACTCTCTGTTCCAGGACCCTGGACGGTGCAGGTGGGCCAAGCAGAGCTCCAGAGAACACCGCTGGATTGAGATACACCTTCCCCAGACCCCGAGACCTACCTATCCCTTAATTTGTAAGTAAGTTACACCATTAAATACATCTCCTTTTAACTATGTAGAGTGGCCTTAATAATTTCACCAATACCGCCCAGCAAGGCTACTTATTTTTATGAATTAATATTGCATCCAGTTAATTTGCTGAAAGTGTTTAGCAGCTCAAGGAGTTTCCTGGTGGTAGTTTTAGAACAGTGATTCTCAACCTGTGAATCACAACTCCTTTAGGGTTGAACGACCCCTTTCAGAGGGGTCACCTAAGATCTTAAGAAATATTAGATATTTCTGATTCATAACAGTAGCAAAATTAGTTATGAAGTAGTAACAAAAATAATTTTATGATTGAAGGGGTGACCACAACATGAACTGTATTAAAGGGTTACAGCATTAGGAAGGTTGAGAACCACTAAACTAGAGTCATGTAGTATAATCTGTATTATTCAGGGTTCTCTAGAGAACAGAATATATAGAATGAATACATTCTATATAGAAAGCATATTTATTAGAATGGCTAACAGACTGTGGTCCAACTAATCCAATGATTGCTGCCTACCACAGGAAAGTCCACAAATCCAGTAGTTGTTCAATCCACAAGGCTGGATATCTCAGCTGGTCTTTGGTATATGATGAAGTCCTGAAGAAGTAGTCTCCAATGCCAGTGAAAGAATGGACTTTCTGGAAAGAACAAGAGCAAGTAGGCAAAGAGAGCATGCTTCCCTTTTCCATATCCTTTAAACAAGCTTCCAGTATAGGTGTGGTCCAGATTAAAGATGGATCTTCCTACCTCAAAGATCCAGATTAGGAGTGGGAAAACCAACTTCTAATGACTAAGGAAAAAACCTTGCACAAGTGTCTCCAGTCATTTTGGGTTATAGTTCATTCTAGATGTAAAAAAGTTGAAAACTAAGACTAGCATCACCCTATCATAGAATGTGCAAATGAAGATACTTCTTTCCTATTTGTATCTCCTTGATCTCCTTCAGTTATTTTGTTGCACTATTAAGACTTTGTGGTAGTTTGAATGTAATCAGGTCCCATAATCCCAAAGGGAGTGGCACTATAGGTGTGGAATAGGTGTGGTCTTGTCAGAGGAAGTGTGTCACTGTGCAGAAGGACTTTAAGGTCTTCTTTGCTCAAGCTTCACTCAATGTGACATCAGTTGACTCTGTTGCCTGTAAGATGTAGGGCTCTCAGCTACTTCTCCAGCACCATGTCTGCCTGCATGCCACCATGCTGCTCCCCACCATGCTGATAATAGAATGAACCTCTGAAAATGTAAGCAAGACACCTCAATTAAACATTTTTCTTTATAAGAGTTGCCATGGCCATGGTGTCTCTTCACAGCAATAGAAACTCTAAGATAGACTCAAGTACTATATATATATATATATATATATATATATATATATATATATATATATATATATATAATATAGGTATGGAGAGAGTGGGCATCCTTGTCTTCTTTCTGATTTTAGTTGAATTCTTATAAGTTTCTCTCTGTTTAAGTTGATGTTGGCTATGGGCTCACTATAAATTGCCTTTATTATGTTTAATTGTGTTCCTTGTATCCCTAATATTTCCAAGACTTTTTTCATAAAGGGTTTTGGATTTTGTCAAAGGCCTTTTCTTTATCTAATGAGATGATCATGAGATTTTTGTCTTTCAGTCTGTTCATATGTTCTATTATCTTTATCAGTTTATGTATGTTGAATTATACCTGCACCCCTGGGATGAAGCCTACTTGATCATGGTGAATGATTTTTTTGATGTGTTTTTGGATTATGTTTGCAGGTGTTTTATTGATAAACTTTTGCATCTATGTTCATAATGGAAATTGATCTAAATTCTCTTTCTTTATTGGGTCCTTATGTAGTTTATATATCAGGTTAACTTGGACTCACAAAAAAGAATTGAGCAGTGTTCCTTCATTTTGAAATTTGGTGAAAAATTTGAAGAGTATTGTGAGGGGTGGCTGGAGTAAAAATGGTCCCCGTTAGGCTTATAGATTTGAATGCTTAGGGAGTGGTACTATTTGTTTGAGTAAGTATGGCATTTTTGGAGAAAGTGTGTCACTGGGTGTGGGCTTTGAGCTTTTGAAATCCCAAGCCATGCCCCGTGACTCTCTTGCTGCTGCCTGTGGATCTGGATGTTGAATTCTCAGCACCTTCTCCAGCACCATGTCTGCATGGCACCATGCTCCCCACCAAGACAAAAATGGAAAAAAATTCTGAAGTGTAAGCAAGCTCCAATTAAATTCTTTCCTTTACAAGAGTCTTCAAGATCATGGTGTCTCTTCATAGCAATAGAACTCAGGCCAAGACATGAGTTTAACGTCCTTTTGGAAGTCATGGAGAATTTTGTGCTAAAATCATCTGGCTCTGGCCCTGTTTTTTTGTTTTTCTGGTTTTCTTTTCTTTTTTTGGTTGGGAGACTCATAATTACTTCTTCTAATCCATTGGGGTTATAGGTCTGTTTATATTTATACCACAAGAAAATGTAATTTTATTAATAATTTATATGGTATACATCATCATATTATTCATATGATATTTTGCCATCCATAATATACAAATTGATATATATTTTTTCATATTTGAGTTCTTATGAATAGTGCTGAAATAAATATTGGAATACAATTATTTCTTTGGGATATCAATTTAATGTCCTGCATATATATTCACAAAAATGGAATTTTAGTTTCAATTTTATAATTCTACTTTGAATCTATATGAGGAACCACAATAGTTTTTCACGCAATGCCTGCACCCTTTCATGGAAAATGAATGGTTATTCCTTTTTCTCCTAACCCTTGTTATCTGTTGAGATTTTGATTCAAGTCCTTCTAATATATGTGAAGTAATATCCATATTGTTTTGGTTTGCCTTTCCATAATAATGAGTATTATTGTGCACGTTTTCATGCAACTGTTGGCAGTTTATATTACTGGAAAAAAAACCTGTTTGCAATCTAGTATCAAATTGAGTTATTTATGTATTTATTGAATTATATTAATTCTTTGTGTATTTCATTAGCCAATTTATTAATTGGATTGTGTGGTTTCTTGTTTAGTTTCTTATTTCTGTGTATATTTTAGAATAATCCTCTGTCAGATGTATAGCAGGCCAAGATTTTTCTCCCATTCTGTGGGTTGTCTTTTCACTTTATTAACTGTCTCCTTTTCAATGAAGCTGTTTAATTTCATGACATTCCATTTTTCACTTTTTTGCCTTATTCCCTGTGCAACTCGAGTCTGAATTAGAAACTTGTCTGTCTATATGTTGAAGTGTCCCCTACTTTTTCCTTAAATTGTTTCAGATTTGGGTCTTAACTTAATGTGTCTAAGACTCCTGGAATTCATTTTTGTGAGGGAGAGAGATAGGGCTATAGATGAAGTATCTTATGTGTGGACATAATATTTCCCTGAACTGAAAGGTGAAGAGGCTGGCCTTTCTCCAGTGTGTATGGCTGGCATCTTTGTCAAAGATCAGTGACTGCACCTTAATGACCTCATGCCAGTATCTCCTATTTTATTACAACGATCTGTCTGTCAGGTTTGGTGGAAGTGCGATGTTGTTTTTCCCAATATGGCTCTGTAATATAGATTGAAATGAAGTATTGTGATACCTTCTGTAATAGCCAGTGTGTGGAAAATGAATAATTACTTTATTCTATACTAATAATCTCAATATTCTTCCAACAAAATTGAAATCAAACTAGCTACATTGTAAAATAAGCCACACGTCAGTAATACCAACTAGAAAATCTCTAGGAGAAAGGTTATCCCAACATGTAATGGTTTAATATCACAAGTTCAATCATTTCTAAAATGGTTACTATTTATGCACAGATATCATTTCAATGTATCTCAGAAATTATGTCTCATTGCTTTCATTTTGATTTAGTTTCACAAATTTTTATTACTTTTTTGATTTCTTCCCCAACACAGTCATCATTCTATAAGACATTGTTTAATTTCCATGAGTTTGGGTTTTACTAGAGATTTGTGTGCTGTCAATTTTAGGCTTTATTGTACCATTGTCATATAGAATACAAAGAGTGATTTCATTCTTTCTGATTTGTAGTGATTTGTTTTGCATTTCAATGTATGGTCTATTTTAGAAAAGGTTCTTTGTGCTGCAGAGTAAAATGTGGACTCTAATATTTGGGTAGACTATTCTGTAGGTATATTTAAGTCCATTTGATGTGTGATATCAATTAATCCTGATGTTTCTCTGTTTATTTTTTTGTCTAGATGCCCTGTCTATTGGAGAAAGTTGGGTATTGAATTCACCTAATATTAATGGATTGGTGTTAATCTTTGTCTTTTAATCCAGAAATAGATTTTGTTTTTAAATTTTGTGTCCCTGAGTTTGGTGTGCATATGTTTAAGGTAGTAATGTCTTCTTGATTAACTGTTTCCTTGATTGGAATGCTTGATTAGAAAGTTTCCCTCGCTGGACCCCATCCCTAGGCACCAGCCACTCCAGGGAAGACCTGCCCAACTTGGCCCCAGGTTCTAGCCACAAGGCAGGTCCATTCTAGCCCCACCCGGAAGGATCCCCTTCTCCAAGACCCACGGCAGACCCTGTAATCTCCACATCCTGCCCCCACGCCCATCCGCCCGAGCCCCCAGCCTCTTCCTGAGACTTAGAGGCCAGCCCCCAGCTCCCACCTTGCCCTGGAATTCCTTTCTGGAGCACAAGTGAGTGCCCTAGCTCGGCTGGGACCCTATCCCTGGGCACCAGCCACTCCGGGGAAGACCTACCCAACTTGGCCCCAGGTTCTGGCCACCGGGCAGGTTCCCTTCTAGCCCCACCAGGAAGGTTCCCCTTCTCTAAGACCCCGTGCAGACCATGCAATCTCCACACCCTGCCCCAATGCCCATCTGCCCAAGACCCCAGCCACTTCCTGAGACTTAGAGGCCGGCTCCCAGCTCCCATCCTGCCCCGGA
Organism: Peromyscus eremicus; assembly: GCF_949786415.1. Lineage (NCBI taxonomy): Eukaryota > Metazoa > Chordata > Mammalia > Rodentia > Cricetidae > Peromyscus > Peromyscus eremicus. The sequence goes on from NC_081418.1 coordinate 73,015,009, forward strand.
CTTCCCTTCTTGAGCAGAGAGAGAGAGAGAGAGAGAGAGAGAGAGAGAGAGAGAGAGAGAGAAGAGCTCCCATCCTGCCCCAGACTTCCCTTCTGGACAAGAGCTCCCATCCTGCCCCGGACTTCCAATTTGGACAAGAGAGCTCCCATCTGGACAAGAGAGAGAGAGACTTCCTGAATCTGTCAGCTCTGTCTGAACCAAATGTGTGGATAAGGCCAAGAATGAACCACAAGGAGATGGGCAGACGTCAAGGCAGAAACACATACAACAAAACGAAAAGCAATACAGCATTACCAGGACCTAGCCCTCCTCCAACACCTAGACCTGAACATCAGAAATTGGATGAAGCAGAAGAAAACAGCCTTATGAATGACATCATGAAGAAGCTAGAGGCTTGTGTAGAGGAAAAGACAAAAAAATGGGAAGAACGCTGTAAACAACTAGAGAAAAGGGCAAACAAATTAGAAGAAATCAATAAAGTCCTGGAAGAAAACAATAAAGTACTGAAAGAAAATCAAGAAAAATCAATGAAACAAATGAAGGAAACAGTCCAAGACTTGAAAAGGGAAATAGAAAAGATGAAGAAGACACAAACAGAGGGAATGCTGGAAATAGAAAATCTGAGTAAACGATTGGGAACTTCAGATGCAAGTATAATCAACAGAATGCAAAAGAAGGAAGAGAGGATCTCTGGCATTGAAGATACAGTAGAAGAAATAGATTCATCAGTCAAAGAAAACACTAAAGCCAACAAAGTCATGAACCAAAATGTCCAAGAAATTTGGGACCCCATGAAAAGACCAAACCTACAAATAATAGGGGTAGAAGAAGGAGAAGAATACCAACTCAAGGGCACAGAAAATATATACAACAAGATCATAGAAGAAAACTTTCCTAACTTAAAGAAGGAAATGCCTATGAAGATACAAGAAGCCTATAGAACACCAAACAGACTAGACCCCCCAAAAAAGTCACCTCACCACATAATAATTAAACAAATAAACGTACAGAATAAAGAAAGAATATTAAGAGCAGCAAAGGAAAAAGGCCAAGTGACATATAAAGGCTAACCCATCAGAATAACACCCGATTTCTCAATGGAGACTTTGAAAGCCAGAAGGACCTGTACAGATGCAATGCAGACACTAAGAGACCATGGATGTCAGCCTAGACTAATATACCCAGCAAAACTTTCAATCATCATAGATAGAGTGAACAAGACATTCCATGACAAAGCCAGATTTAAACAATACTTATCCACAAACCCAGCCCTACAGAAAGCACTAGAAGGAAAATTCCAACCTAAGGAAGTCAGATACACCCTCGAAAACACAGGCAATAGATAAAGCCACAGCAGTAAACCCCAAGGAAGAGAAGTACACACACATCACCACCATAAAATAACAGGAATGAACAATCACTGGTCCTTAATATCCCTCAATATCAATGGACTTAATTCACCTATAAAAAGACATAGGCTTACAGAATGGACCCATCTTTCTGCTGCATACAAGAAACACATCTCAAATTCAAAGATAGACACTACCTAAAAATAAAAGGCTGGGAAAAGACTTTCCAATCAAACGATCTTAAGAAACAAGTGGATGTAGCCATCCTGATATCCAGCAAAATAGACTTCAAACTAAAATCAATCAAAAGAGATCAAGAAGGGCATTACATACTCATCACAGGAAAGATCCACCAAGATGACGTCTCAATTCTGAACATTTATGCCACAAACACAAGGGCACCCACATGTGTAAAAGAAACATTACTAAAGCTTAAATCACATATAAAACCCCACACATTAATAGTGAGAGACCTCAACACCCCACTTTTACCACTGGACAGATCTCCCAAATTGAAACTTAACAGAGAAATAAAGGACTTAACTGATGTCATAACTCAAATGGACTTAATCGATATCTACAGAACATTCCATCCTAACAAAAAAGAATATACCTTCTTCTCAGCACCCCATGGAACCTTCTCTAAAATCGACCACATGCTTGGCCACAAAACAAATCTAAACAGATACAAAACAATTGGAATAACCTCCTGTGTTCTATCAGACCACCATGGTCTAAAGTTGGATTTCAACAACAACAAAAACTACAGAAAACCTACAATCTCATGGAAACTGAATAATACCCAACTGAATCACCAATGGGTTAAGGAAGAAATAAAGAAAGAAATTAAAGACTTCCTAGAGATCAACGAAAATGAACACCACATATCCAAACCTATGGGACACTATGAAAGCAGTACTAAGAGGGAAATTCATAGCACTAAATGCCCACATAAATAAGTTGGAGAAATCTCACACTAGTGACTTAACAGCACACCTGAAAGCTCTAGAACAAGAAGAAGCAAAGTCTCCCAGGAAAAATAGATGCCAGGAAATTATCAAAGTGAGAGCTGACATCAATAAAATAGAAACAAATAGAACAATACAAAAATTAATGAAACAAAGAGTTGGTTCTTTGAGAAAATCAACAAGATAAACAAGCCCTTATCCAAACTAACCAAAAGACAGAGAGAGAACATCCAAATCAACAAAATCAGAAATGAAAAGGGGGACATAACAACAGACATTGAGGAAATCCAGAGAATCATCAGGTCATACTTCAAAAACCTCTATTCCAAAAAACTGGAAAAACTAAAAGAAATAGATAACTTTCTGGATAGGTACCACATACCTAAGTTAAATCAAGACCAGATAAACTATTTAAATAGGCCAATAACCCCTAACGAAATAGAAACAGTCATTAAAAGTCTCCCAAGCAAAAAAAGCCCAGGACCAGATGGTTTCAGTGCAGAATTCTACCAGATCTTCAAAGAAGAGTTAATACCAATACTCTCTAAATTGTTCCAAAAAATAGAAACAGAAGGAACATTACCAAACTCCTTCTATGAGGCTACAATTACCCTGATTCCTAAACCAAACAAGGATACAACAAAGAAAGAGAACTACAGACTGATCTCCCTCATGAACATTGATGCAAAAATACTCAATAAAATACTGGCAAACAGACTCCAAGAACACATCAAAACAATTATCCACCATGATCAAGTAGGCTTCATTCCAGGGATGCAAGGGTGGTTCAACATACGAAAGTCCGTCAATGTAATACACCATATAAACAAACTCAAAGAAAAAAACCACATGATCATCTAGATGCAGAAAAGGCATTTGACAAAATCCAACACCCCTTCATGATAAAGGTCTTGGAGTGATCAGGAATACAGGGAACATACCTAAACATAATAAAGGCAATTTACAGCAAGCCAACAGCCAACATCAAATTAAATGGAGAGAAACTCAAAGCAATTCCACTAAAATCAGGAACGAGGCAAGGCTGTCTGCTCTCCCCATACTTATTCAATATAGTACTTGAAGTTCTAGCCAGAGCAATAAGACAACATAAGGAGATTAAGGGGATACAAATTGGAAAGGAAGAAGTCAAGCTTTCCCTATTTGCAGATGACATGGTAGTATACTTGAGCGACCCCAAAGATTCCACCAAGGAACTGATACAGCTTATAAACACCTTCAGCAACATAGCAGGATACAAGATCAACTCAAAAAAATCAGTAGCCCTCCTATATACAATGTACAAAGAAGCAGAGAAGGAAATCAGAGATACATCACCCTTTACTATAGCCACAAATAACATAAAATACCTTGGGGTAACACTAACCAAGCAATTGAAGGACCTATATGACAAGAACTTTACGTCCCTGAAAAAAGAAATTGAAGAAGATGTCAGAAAATGGAAAGATCTCCCATGCTTATGGATAGGCAGGACTAACATAGTAAAAATGGCAATCTTACCAAAAGCAATCAACAGATTCAATGCAATCCCCATCAAAATACCCACACAATTCTTCACAGACCTGGAAAGAATAATACTCAACTTCATATGGAAAAACAAAAAACCCAGGATAGCCAAAAGAATCCTGTACAATAACACAACCTCTGGAGACATCACAATCCCTGACTTCAAGCTCTACTATAGAGCTACAGTAATAAAAACAGCTTGGTGCTGGCATAAAAACCAACATGTGGACCAATGGAATCGAATTGAAGACCCTGACATTAATCCGCACACCTATGAACATATAATTTTTGACAAAGAAGCCAAAAGTGCACAATGGAAAAAAGAAAGCATCTTCAACAAATGGTGCTGGCATAACTGGATATCAACATGTAGAAGGCTGCAAATAGATCCATGTCTATCACTGTGCACAAAACTTAAGTCCAGGTGGATCAAGGACCTCAACATAAATCCAGCTACTCTGAACCTGCTAGAAGAGAAAATAGGAAGTAGTCTTGAACGCATTGACATAGGAGATCACTTCCTAAATAGAACACCAGTAGCACAGACACTGAGAGAAACAATCAATCAATGGGACCTCTTGAAACTGAGAAGGTTTTGTAGAGCAAAGGATACGGTCAACAAGGCAAAGCGACAGCCTACACAATGAGAAAAGATCTTCACCAACCCCACATCTGACAGAGGACTGATATCCAGAATATATAAGGAACTCAAGAAATTAGACATCAAAATGCCCAGCAGTCCAATTAAGAAATGGGCTATAGAACTAAACCGAGAATTCTCAACAGAGGAAACTCAAATGGCTGAAAGACATTTAAGGAATTGCTCAACATCCCTAATCATCAGGGAAATGCAAATCAAAACAACTCTGAGATACCACCTTACGTCTGTAAGAATGGCTAAGATCAAAAACACTGAAGACACCTTATGCTGGAGAGGATGTGGAGCTAAGGGAACTCTCCTCCACTGCTGGTGGGAATGCAAGCTTGTACAACCACTTTGGAAATCAATATGGCGCTTTCTTAGAAAATTGGGAATCCATCTCCCCCAAGATCCAGCTATACCACTCTTGGGCATATACTCAAGGAATGCTCAATCATACCACAAGAGCACTTGTTCAGCTATGTTCATATCAGCATTGTTTGTAATAACCAGAACATGGAAACAACCTAGATTCCCTTCAACTGAAGAATGGATAAACAAAATGTGGTACATATACACAATGGAATACTACTCAGCAGAGAAAAACAATGACATCATGAGGTTTGCAGACAAATGGGTGGATCTAGAAAAAATCATCCTGAGTGAGGTAACCCAGACTCAGAAAGACAAACATGGTATGTACTCACTCATAGGAGGATATTAGATGTGGAACAAGGATGACTGGACTGCTACTCACATCACTAGGGAGGCTACCTGGAAAACAGGACCCCAAGAAAGGGGATTGTCCAATGACAGAGAAATGGAATGAGATCTACATGAACAGCCTGGACATGAGTGGGGGTAGTGAAGGGCGAGGGTCGAGGGAAAGAGAGCTTGGGGGATCAACAGCTGGATCAACAACAGAGAGGGAGAACAAGGAATAGGAGACTATGGTAAATGGAGAGCACATGAGAATAGGAAGAAGCAAAGTGCTAGAGAGGCCCACAGAAATCCACAAAGATACCCCCACAACAGACTGCTGGCAATGGTCGAGAGACAGCCCGAACTGACCTACTCTGGTGATGGAATGGCCAAACACCCTAATTGTTGTGCTAGAAACCTCATCCAACTACTGAGGGATCTGGATGCAGAGATCCATGGCTAGGCCCTGGGTGGATCTCTGGGAGTCCAATTAGCGAGAATGAGGAGGGTTTATATGAACGAGAATTGTCGAGACCAAGGTTGGATAAAGCACAAGGACAAATAGCCAAACGAACGGAAACACATGAAATATGAACCAATGGATGAGGGGTCACCAGCTGGATCAGGCCCTCTGAATGGGTGAGACAGTTGATTGGCTTGATCTGTTTGGGAGGCATCCAGGCAGTGGGACCGGGTCCTGTGCTCATTGCATATGTCGGCTGTTTGAAACCTGGGGCCTATGCAGGATCGCTTGGCTCGGCCTGGGAGGAGGGGACTGGACCTACCTGGACTGAGTATACCAGGTTGATCTCAGTCCTAGGGGGAGGCTTTGCCCTGGAGAAGGTGGGAATGGGGGGTGGGCTGGTGGGAAGGTGAGGGGGGAGAAGAAGAGAATCCGTGGCTGATATGTAGAACTGAATTGTATTGTAAAATAAAAATTAAAAAATTTTAAAAAAAAGTTTCCCTCTTTATTTCATTTGATTAGTTTCAGTTCAAAGTTTATTTTGTCAGATGTTTGGATAGTAACACTTGCTTTCTTCCTGGTTCCATATGATTGGAATACTTTGTCATTTTACTCTAAGGTGGTACCTATCTTTATAACTAAAATGTGTTTCTTGGAGGTAACAGATAGATTTGGTTTCTTGATCTATTCAGGTACTCTCTGACTTTTGATTGGAAAATTGAGGCCATTCATGTTTGAATTATTATTGAAATGTGTGTACTAGTTCTGGTCACCATGTTGTTGATTTTTGGTGTTGTATTCTCAGTGGGACTTTATGTCTTAATAATTATGGCTCATATTTATTTCCACAGTATGTGTTTGCTCATTCATCTCTTTACCCCCAAATAATGCTTCCTGTATTACCTCAGGTTTGATTTGTTGAATATAAAAATTTTAGGCTGTCTATGATTTGGAAAATTGTTCCTTCTCTTCAACCACAGCAGTAGTTTACCTGGGTATAGTATTTTAGATTGGTTGTCATCTAGGGTTGTATTGTTCCAGGCCCTTCTGGGTTTGAAAGTTTCCTTTAAGAAATCAGGTGTTCTTTTGGTGGGTTTTCTTGAGTTGTGACCTGCAGTTTTTCTCTTGCAGCTTTCAATCCACCTTTCTTGTTCTGTATACTTAGTGTTTTAACTATGAGATGCCACTGAAGTGTTCTTTTCTGATCTTGTCTTTGATGTGTTCTGTGTGCTTCTTGTATTTGTATGGGTGACTCTTTCCTTAGTTTGGGACAGGTTTCTTCTGTGATCTTATTGCAGGTCTTGTGTCTGCCATTGACTTGGGATTCTTCTCCTTCACCTGTGCATATAATGTGAAGGTTTGATTTCTTCATGATGTCCCACATAAACAATACTTTCTAGGCATGTACTCTGCCATCTGAGTTACATCCTCAGCTCCACAGCTCACTATCTGCTGATTACATTGCATCACATCTGTGCCCGCTGTAAGAAAAATTATGTTTCCCAAGTGTGTTTGGAGGATGTGACAGTTTCTTAATTTTAACAAAAGTGTTGTTAATTTCCAGGTGAGACCCTAAAGACACTATCAAGTAAGCATGGAGGCTATCAGGAATGTTTTAGAAGCAGGGAGGATGCCTTGGGGAAGTGAAAATATTTTCCTACTTCTTTTAAATGGAACATTATTATTTTTCCTTTTGTTTTGTCCACAAGGACTGGGATCAGCTCATCTACATAGACACATATGGCCTAGGGAGAAGAGCTCACACACAGGAAACCCAGAGCTCAGCTGTTCCTACTCCATTGTTTTCCTGGAATTAGGAAAGTTCACTCTTCCATTTGATGGTACCACTATTTAACAACCTCAAGATCAGAACTGCTCTCTACAGATGACATGATAATTATGGGTCTAGAGGGAGATGATCTCATGACGTTTCTTCCTTATAACTGCTTCTTAGGGCCTCATTCTACATGGATGTTCATCAAAGGCCAGGCCAGGTGAGTGTTTGTTTTTCTATTCATTAATAGTAAAGCTGTGAGTAGGCAGTGAAGTGAATCAGGATTTTCTGTAATAAAATGATTAGAGAATTCTCTGCTTAGAAATTTACTTTTGAGTCATATTGTATCACAAGCAAACACAGCAGATGCTTGTAGACATAAAACATCTGGGCAATGATTTGTAAAAGAACATAGATTTCACTTTCTATGACAGTAGAAAAGAGGCTACTGGAAAAAGGACAGGCTCAGCAGAAGTGTGGCTAGAGAGACAGGAAAGGCCAATCGGGTGATGACGATCAATGGATATTATATATTGAAAGTTAGTGTCATGAAGCCCATCTCTTTTCACAATGAATGTACACTAGTACATATGTAAAATGTAGCCCCAAATAGAATATTTTAGTGAGCATATCTGACTATGGATTCTCCTGAATGTGTGCTTTAATAATTCTAAGAACATGGTTCCATCTAGGTGATGCCAACTGTGTTAGTTTTCCACCCCTGTCACAAAACACCCAAAATGACTTAGAGGATGAACAACGAAGAACACACATTTACTCCTTTGCAGAAGTACATTTATAATATTAAGATACATTTATATTGTATTTTGTATTTTCTCATTTTACTACTTTTCTCAAGTTAACTGAGTATATGCATTGATTTATATGAAACTTAAGCTATAAATATACCACAAATATTAACTAATTCAGTGTTTATCAGTAGTTTTCTATTCTGTTAAGTTTGCATATACTTAGCAGTTTTTTAAAGGAAAGTTTCAACTCATTGCCTAGTAACACATAAGATGTTCTTAACATTATACAGTGAGTTTTAAAAATTGTTTACATAGATTTGTTTATTCTATTGCAATGATTTCTAATAAAATCTATCTTTTCTGTTTACTGCCGAAGTATCTGGAAGCCTCATCTCACTTATTTATGATACCTTTGTAAATTTATCCTTACCAAAATATAAACTGTAAAATTTCAGCAGCAGTTCTACTGTTTAAATTAAAGTAAATTCAATTTTAATATTTCAAGTTTTATAAATTGAATCATGTATCATTGATACTGATATAATATTGAGTAAGCTTTTTATTAGCAGTGATAAAATATTTTCAATTCTCAAATAGTATAAAATTACTCAAAGTCAAAATCCCCAAGGTTTTCTCTAATAGTTACAAAATACAATTGCTCATTAAAATACACATTCAAAAATATGCCAAGTAAATTTAAGTTTAGCTGCTGACTATCACAAGTTCATTTTAGTTTTGCTAGAATATCATTTACTAATGTATACAGGAGATTAAAATGGAAAATGAAGGCAGGTGTAATGGCACACTTTGAAGGCTAAGACAGGAACATCAAGAGTTTGATTGAAGTCAGTTTGAACTACAGAATGAGACTCTATGTAACACCCCCATACACACACTACAGCAAAATTACAGTGGAAAACTGATAATGTAGAATTATGAAATTATTGTTTTAAAATATAGAACAAAATGATGCTAGCAAATGTCATTCAGTCACTGGCCATGGAGTATCCAAACTACAAACCACAAAAACCAAATGACAGAAACATGAGTTTACGTTTGCAAGCATTAAAGAATTTTCAGTTTGTTTTGAGTAATGCACATTAAAAATCTGTGCTGATGCACTAGGCAGGGCCCATAGATCTGGTCAAATCAACCATAAAATAGAGGACATACTCTCCATTTTTTTTAAGGTTCATTTTATGTCATGAACATATTTGATGTAACTCTCAGTTTTTCACTCAAGTGCTGTCTAGTTATTCAGGATAGCAGCTCCAGCACACAATATGCTATTGCTCTAGTCTTAGGCCCAGTAGTCCAGTCATTTTACACACACACACACACACACACACACACACACACACACACACACACACGCACACTTAGAGTGAACATGTTCATATCTTTCCCAGACTTAAACCGTGTGACGTGTGATCCAGCTGTGTGATCACTGCTTCCCCACAGGCTCTGCAGTGACGTTCTGCTGCTGCTGCTTCATCTCAGGGAAACTGACTCATAACTGTGAGGATGTAATGTTCTAGTCAGTGTCTGTGGGTTTCCAGTTTCACCTGTGCTTAACTAATTTACAAAGAACAAGTTATGCATTAAAATTATTTAAGAGTATCAGGCAATTACTATGAATTCATACTTTATTAAAAATAATCACTATTTATTCCTGCTCTCATTATGTATTTCATGGAACTAATTAGAGTGGCTAAGGTCTTCACCTTCCTGAGATTCCTGAAGACTTATTAATGTTGCTGACGGTGGACGGTGACCAGCCAACACCATGTATCTTGTCATCTGAAAGTCACACAATCACTGTGTTCTCTCTGAGCAGTCCTGCTGCCTTTTGGTCATTACTCCCTAACTATGGTAAAAATGAACATGAAAATGATACTTTTGATCTACTATGTTTGTATGTTTATCATATTATTATCTCTTCAAAGCACCATACATTCATGTTTTAAAATCAAATGCTGTGATAATGAAGGGGTAAAGTGATTTTTCTCAGAGGAATGTAGAGCTGTGCACTAAGGAACTATGCACTCTGCATTGGTTCCTTTCATATACATCTTTCCAGACAGCTGCGTGCAGACTGTTTGGTCTTTAAGCCTGGGTCAATTCAATAGTGATGGCTTCTCCACAATTATGCATGTTTATGGGTACACTTAGGTTTTAGTACTTACAAGTTAAACTTTTGTCAAAACCAGAAACAGCAATAACCTTCATTTCCAGTGTCTGCTTCGAACGTGCTCCAGTGCTTTTGCGGCCTGAGCAGCCCTGACCTTCACACACCTACAAACTACAAGGTATGTATACAGTTAGTAAATTTCCAGCATGTCACAGAGGGTCTAATTCTCCTCGACACTATACTACTGTGTAGATTTTATCTCTGGTGTTTTCATCTATTCTATGACTTCCTGGTTAGCATTACATTAGTATAGATCTTTTGAATCTTCTATTTAGGAACTGCCAGAGTCATCAAATAAAAATGTCTGATAAATTCTTAAAATTTAAATTAAAATAAACACCTTGGATTGGCATGCACACCAGTAACTCCAGCACTCAAGAGACAGAAGCAGAAGGAACATAAATTTGAGAACATCCTGGACTACATAGCAAGCTCAAGGCCAGCATCAGCTATATAGTGAGGTCTGTAAAAGCATAAACAGAAAATAAACAAACAAGCAACCAACACTCAGAGCTTCAGGGTATGCCTTTGTTTTAGAGTGCTTTCCTAGAATGTGCAGATTTACCCCAGGATTGCAATTTTTTTCAAATAAAACAAATGACTTTACTCAATGCATATATGTGTTAACACCTCAGCTTGTAGCCATAGTTGCTATGGACCTTTCTGGTCCAGTCTCACCTCCACTGAGCCTAAGAGATGGATGATGCCTGATAAAGATGTGTCATTTTCTTCATGTGATAAACATTTACAAAGCTATGGATAGGAAATGAAGTGGTTGAAGTGCTCATCTTTGGGATAAGAAAAAACATTTGAGATTACTGTCTTCTACCTGATTGTGGTGTCATCTTTTTGTATGGCTTACAATACATATGCGACATTAAGGAATTGCATATTAATAATATATTATTACTATTTTTAGTAATTGTCTATGAATAGATTAATTCATAATAAATGGATGTACATATATGGTTTGTCCATTTGCATTTTTTTTTAAATTTTTATTTTGCAATACAATTCAGTTCTACATATCAGCCACAGATTCCCTTGTTCTCCCCCCTCCCGCCCCCCTCACCTTCCCCCTAGCCCGCCCCCCATTCCAATCTCCTCCAGGGCAAAGCCTTCCCCACAGACTGAGATCAACCTGGGTCCATTTGTATTTTTAAAGTTGGAATTGGGCTACAAGTCTTTTCGTTTGGAGATCAAGCCTTGAATTAAATGGTAACTCGGAGCTTTCATTTATTTATTTACTTATTTATTTATATATTTATGATTTTGTCCATCTGTGATATAAGGATTGTGCCCATTCTTATTGTATCTTGTTGGGCCATGTTTGGTGGATATCCCTGGAAGGCTCGATATGGGATTTTTTTTTTTTTTTTTTGGTTTTTGGAGACAGGGTTTCTCTGTGTAGCTTTGTGCCTTTCCTGGAACTCGCTTTGTAGACCAGGCTGGCCTCGAACTCACAGAGATTCACCTGGCTCTGCCTCCCAATTGCTGGGATTAAAGGCGTGCGCCACCACCGCCCGGCGGGATTTTTTTTAATGGAAACAGAGAATGAATTGATCTAGGGGAGAGAGGAGGTGGAGGGAGGGACTGGAAGGAGGGGAGGGAAGGAAAGAGGGGAAACTGCAGTCTGGATGTAATGTATGAGAGAAGAACGAAAGTTTAAAAAAGGTTTACTTTATTGTCCATATATGAATGCTTTGTATGCATGTATGTCTGTGCTCCACTTTCATGCCTGGGTCTGAGAGGGCAATGGATTCTCTGGAATGAGCGTTCCAGAGGGTCATGAGCCACCATGTCATTGCTGGGACTCTAATCCAGGAGAGATGGCTCAGTGGTTCAGAGCACGTTTTACTCTTGCAAAGAACCTGGATTAGATTCCCAGCAACATCATGGTGCAGCTGCTGTAAGTACATGTTGGTGGGGAAATCAGATGTTTGGCTCTGGCAATTGGGATGAATCTATTCCTTTACTAGGTTAAGCTTTTAAAGGGCAAAATTTGTGTAATATTAAATGTGGTTTATTGTCTCATATTCATAAGGAGCTTTAAGAGGGTTATCAGCCACTAACTCCTGTACTATTTCTATACATATATGCGTGCATGCAACTATAAATGTGAAATATATGAGTGAACTTGAAAATACAATTGGACACTTTTTCTCACAAGAATCTGAGTCAATGAAGCAGTTTTCCATTTCTCTATCAGAAAGATGATTTTTAAAGTACTGAATTAAATTAATTTGATAAAATAACAACACTGGTAACCAGGCCAAATAACTAACATGGGTACCAAAGGTGAGACTGTTGAGTGGAACTGTCTGGTGCTGATGACCTCGGATAACACTGCGTCCTTGGTTTCCACGGCTTGGGAAGGAATCCCTTTTAAAACAGAAATTCCAAAACAGGGTCACCATATGGTCATCTTCAGCGAGTTCATGTTTGCCACAGTGTGTTGAAAATAGTGTTTGTCTTAGTGTCGCATGTTCTCTCTTGTCGGAGGCTCCTAGCTCCACATCTTCAGGTTACATAGCCTGTAGTAACTACAGAAAGCAGAGTAAAAGGACAATTGAAAGGATGGGGTGGGGTGGTAGGGAACAATGGAGAGGGGACAAGTAATAGCAGGGTACAAGCAGTCTGATCAGGGAAATGGGAAAAGGGAGCTCCTTGTGTGTGGGGAGAGAGGGTAAAGGAGAATGGTAGGATACAAGAGATCTGAGAGTGTATGTGGGGAAATGGGAGCTCACTAGGGAGGAAGAAGGAGGTAAATCCAGAAGAAGGCAGGAGAAAAGTAAGGGTAATAGCAGGGTACAATGGCTCTGATAGGGAAAATGGGAAAACATGAAGGGGGCTCCTTCGGTGGGGGGAGGTAGGTAAATAGCAATATGGATGGCTGGAAAAGCTATAAGGAATCACACTGTTAACCATTTACTACCCGCCCCCTCCCCCACAAGGAAAGAAAAATAGTGTTTGTCTCCATAGCTGGAAGTTAGTTCTTTAAACCTGAGGTAAAGTTCACAAAAGTTTTAAACGGGATGGGAAGTAAGCTGAGAGACATCTAGGGACATTTATAACCATAATGGTTACAATTAATAGGGTGTGGAAAGTGCAGTAATGGCCTCCAACTGTATCTATGTCTTTAATTCCAGATAATGGGGATGTAAGATTCCATGGAAAAGTGAACATAAAAACAGATTAATTGAGATAGACATTTTGTGGATTAAAATAGTGAGATTATTATGAATTATCACTGTGATTGCATTAGAATTATGAGTCAATACATGGATAGTTGCAAAATAGAGCTTATTAAAATTATGAAATATGAGGCTGACTCACCTTGCTCTTTTGGATTTCTTTTGTGATTTTTCCCAGATCAACATAATTTTTATTTAGTTGTACAAATATGATTAATATTCTGTGTTCATCACTACTGTTTTAGGTGTTAACTATAAAACGAGGCAATTTAAATCAATAGGATTGGATTTCTAAGGTATAAGGCCTAGATGCAATATAGGCACACAAAGTGTGCATTCTTTATAGGATGCAACTTTGAATGCCTTTATTATCTCTAGTATGCTATATATACAGGTAGATACATGGAGAAATATATCAAAATATATTGATATCCAGTCTGGAACATCAAAAGTTAAAGAGAGAGGTTAATCAAGAATAAGTAGGTAAAACAGAATGATGGTATAGACATACTGACCAGCGAATCACAAGTTTGATGCATACTCTATTATTTTTTCCACATATATGAAATATGCTTCCTCTATGATGTTAAGAAGAATGCACTTTCCATGTATGTCCTCATTAAAGAATATCCTTTATTTCCAATCTGGACTTGGAGTCACAGCCAATATGTTTCTTCTTTTTTTCTACACTTTCATAATCCTGTGTCACAGACCTAAGCCCACAGATCTGATCTCCTGTCAACTGACCTTCATCCACATAATAATGGTCCTCACTGGAGGGGATATTTGGCTTACAGACGTATTTGAGTCACTGAACCTTGAGAATGACTTCAAATGTAAGACAACATTTTACATAAGCAGGATGATGAGAGGCCTCTCCATCTGCATCACCTGCCTTCTGAGTGTGTTCCAGGCTGTCACTATCAGTCCCAGTACCTCACTGTTGGCAAAATTTAAACATAAACTAAAAACATACACGATCTATGCTTTCTTCTACCTCTGGTCTTTCAATTTGTCATTCAGTAGTAGGTGGATCTTCTATGTTGGTGCTTTTACCAATGTGAGTGAGAGTAACCAGATGAAGGTCACTGAATCCTGCTCACTTTTCCCCATGAACTACATCATTAATGCACTGTCTTTAACAGTGACAATCTCCAGAGATGTCTTTCTTGTAGGAGTTATGTTGGCCACAAGTGCATACATGGTGATTATCTTGTTCAGACATCAGAGGCAATGTAAGCATCTTCACAGCATCAGCCACACGAGAGCGTCCCCCGAGAAGAGGGCCACCCAGACCATCTTGCTGTTGGTGGTTGTCTTTGTGGTCATGTACTGGGTGGACTTCATCATCTCATCCACTTCAGTCCTGTTATGGAAGTACAACCCAGTCATCCTGACTGTTTAGAAGTTTGTGATGAATGTCTACCCCACAATTACTCCTTTGGTACAAATCAGTTTTGATAACAGAATAATCAACATTCTGAAACAGATGCAGTCAGTGCACCACCAAATTTTTAAAAAAGCATAAATTACCTCATTTTTTAATAAAACAGTTTATTTATTTTTATTTATGTTTATGAGTATTGTGTCAGCTTGTATGCATGTGTGAATTCCTGGTCCCCACAAAGGTCAGAAGAGGTCATTACCCTCCTTGAACTGGATGTAGATGGTTGTGAGGAGTCATTTTGGTGCAATTATTTAAAAAAAAAACCACAGATTCTTCTTAAACTATTTAATTGTTCAAGTAGCAAACCAAGATTCTTCATATATTTAACTAAAGTTTGTGGTGTTATGCATGTACATTCTGATGACATTTCTACTGCCAAGTAATGTAGCGTTCTTTAGGTTCATTGTACACCATGAGTCGATATTTCCACAGGGAGTCCCTTACTCTCTCCCTTTTTATTTTATATCATAAATGTTCCATTGATACTGAAGTTACTCAAAGGAAGGGCTTTTAATCTACTTTCAGTCATTGAGAATAGTTTAAATATCCTATTGTAGCTTTAATTCTCTCCTAAGTATGTTTCTCTAGATCATAAAAATAGTGTGAATTTGAATTTTCCATTTTTACCCAAAGTTACTCAAATAGTCTTATATGAAAATTTCATTTGCCTGTTTATTTGCAATTCATATCATCCACACTTACTGAAAGTCATCGGTACTAAAAATTGTTTATACATACATACATGATGTGCAGTGTGAATGTGTGTGTGTGCATGTGAGTGATCACGGATGAATGTGTGTGTACATGTGAGTGTTCACAGATGAAGGCTATGTGTGCATGTGCACAAGGAGACCAGGAGACAACCTTCCCTTTTGTTCTTCATGTGCCATTCATCTTTATTTTGAGAGAGCATCTCTCACTGTAACCTGGAGCTCAGCCAATAGGCCAAGATGGTAGTCCCAGTTCTTCTCCTCTCTCTGTCTCCCCAGCTCTGGCATTAGAACTGTTCACCACCAGACTTCACCATTTCAATGTTGTGTTTTTCTTTTATTGAAAAAAGATTATTTTTCATACAATATATTCTGATTAGGGTTTCCTGCTCCCCTACCCCTCTCAGTTCTTCCTCTCCTCCTCTCAACCAGATTTGTCTCTCCTTAGAAAACAACCAAGCATCTGAGCAATAATAATAAAATAAACAACAAGATAAAACAAAAAATAAACAAATCAGAGTAAGACAAAACAAATCAAAGAAAAAGAGCCAAAGAAAAAGTACAAGAATCACATATAGATATAGAAACAGAAATTCACACATATTAATCCCTTAAAAACACAAAAGCAGAAGTAATAACAATATGTGTGTGTATACATATATATAAATACAAAGGGCCTGTAGGTTCTATTGAGTTCATTTGGTGTTGACAATCTACTGCTGGGCATGAGGCCTTCCCTTAAGAGTGGTTTGTTTCCTCAGTGAGACTCATTGGAGAAAACTAATGTTTCACTTGCCAGTGGCTATCAATGGAGATATCTTCCAGATTTGGGATGGGGGCATGTATCCACTTCTTTCTATCCAGGAGCCCATCTGGTTCAGACCTGTGCATGCTCCCATAGTCTCTGAGTTTACATACGTGTCTGTTGTGCTTTGTTTAGAAGACCTTGTTTTCTTGGTGTCCTCCATCTACTCTGGCTCTTACAGTCTTTCTACCACTACTTCCAAAGAATTCTCTGGGCCCTGAGGGGAAGAATTTGATGGAGACATCCAGTATAGGGCTGAGTTTTTCAAGGTCTCTCACTCTTTGCACATTTTCTGGCGGTGGGTCTCTGTGTTTGTTCCCATTTGCTTCTGGAAGAAGCCTCTCTGATGATGGTTGCTCAGGACACAGATCTATGAGCCCAGCAGAGTGTCATTTGGAGTCATTTTATTGCTACATTCTTTTAGTAGAACACTAGTATTTGATTTTCTCCTTTGTCCCTTGGCCTATTTAGACTCAGGTTCTTCACCACACAAGCAGTGTCCAGTACGAATTCCATGCTTTAAATCAAATCAGATATTGGTTGGTTATACTCACAAGTTTGTGCCATTATTGTACTAGCATATCTTACAGGCAGGACACCATTGTAGATTGAAGGGTTTGCAGCTGGGTTGGTTTTTACTTTTCTCCTTTTTGTAGTGTCCATGTTACCTTCCAGTACCATGAACTCTAATCTGTAGGGGTGAACGCTTTAGATTGGCCCCCACTTGAATTTTTTGTGTTCAATTAGATGTGTAGGTGTGCCAGGGACTGCATTATAAGATGTCTGGCATGCTGTCAGCAGAGATTGGAGAAAAGGGGACCCAAGATTGTGGACCATCAACCCTCCGTGTGTTCCCCTCAGGATCTTGTGCTTAGCATGCCTCTAGAGGGCCAAGGCAGAAATGCCTGTGTCCCAAAGTCATGCTTTATGGCATGCACATGTTGTGTCCTCCTCCATATAAATACTTCTTGTAATACTAGTCTTTTTCTTCTATCTGATCTTCATGTTCTGTGTTCCTAGATCAATGATGATTTCTGTGATACAGGAAAGGAGTGAAGTAAATTTCACAGGAAATTATACAGAGATGATCACCCAGGCTGCGGTTAAGGAAGTTATATAGTTCATGGGAAAGAATCTGCACCTGGGGAAGCTTTTCAGGCTTGGATAAACTGTACCGAATGTGTGGTCAACTATAGCACATGGTATGATGTGTGTCAACACACTGGACTCAAATTGGTCATGATGAATAATTCAATTTCTGAGGATATTCCAAGGGCATTGTGTAAAACTTGAGACCCTAAGGGGTATTGGCTGAAGACTGTGGATGGAGTAACATATAGATGGGATGGCAAACTAAAAGTGTGGGCACCTAGAATAGGAGGAAAATAGTGGCCTCCACCAAGAAAGGGAGATGGCAACTTTAATCCAGATATTTTAATTCCTCCTGAAGGAGTGTGGAGACAATGTGGCAATTGATGGAGTGATTGCTACATATTTTATTGGGTTCCTAGATTAAAACGAGCTGCCAGAAAAGGTGAGCTTCCTTTCATGGAAACTCTGCAAATTGGATCAGGCCTTCCTTGGAATTGTTGGGATACAGAAGGACCAAATTTGCTGACTTGCAGGGACAGATTTCTTGTCTGAGGTCATTGCAGCCCACCAATCATGGGGCTTGGTGTTTTCAGAGGGCTGAGGAGGAACTTAGGTGGCTGCAGGGGTCTTGAGTTTGGAGCAGGCTGTGTGAGAAGGAAATGACTGTCTGGTACATTGACCACTGTTCTTATTTTTACCTTTTTTTTTTTTTTTTCCAAATTGCATGTTGCTAGCCTCTGGGTCAAGTGCTCAGAAGATTGTATAATCATTATTAATAAAAATAGATTGTGCTTGCTTCGGTGTTAAGTCTGGGATAGTTCCTGTGTTTAGTAAAAGATGGTGAAGATTATATTGGTGATTTTCTAAGAATAACCTTTGGAATCATGAGAACATTTTGTATTAGGTGATTTCCCCTTTTCTTTCTGTTCCCCCTTGCTTATGATAATAAAAGCCTGAGGTTACCAGGGCAAAAGCAGAAGCTAGAGAAGCTAAAGAAACTGCAGCAAAGAGGCTACTTAGCAACTGCAGAAGCCAGAAGTGACCTGCCAGCTTGCAAGAGCACTGTCTCTGAGTCGTTACTGCGCCTTCCAGGTATCCCATCCTTCAGACCACCGAAACTGCTGAGACTGGTCCCTGGCACAGCTGTTGTCCCCAGGATCACAAGTGTCGTCTATCCGTTTGTAGAGAGCAGACAATAGCCTTGACAATACTCTGGGTTGTTTTCAGATCCTCATGAAGCCCCTTTGGCCAACAGCTCAGATAGATGTAACTAATTCCAGGTACTGGAAGCTTCATTTGGTGTTGAGAGATTTAATTTGGGGTTCAGTACCCCTGTTATTTGGTGATTTTATTTAGATTGCTTTCATATATGTATATACTTTAGGAAGCTTCTACTGTATTAAGTTCTCCACATGATCCCTTAAATGTTCCTTAGTTTTAGCTATCCCTCCCTGTACTCCCTTTCTTGTCCCTCTTCTCCCTCCCTTTTCCCATTTGATCCCCCCTTTCAGCCTTCCTCATCCATCCATAACTATCTGTTCTATTTTCCCTTCCTAATGAGATCTCCTGATCCCTGTTCCCTAGCTTTATACTTAACCTCTGTGGTTATATGGATTATGACTTGCTTATCAATGACTTAAAAGCTCAAATCCAAATATAAGCAAACATATACCATGTCTGTGTTACCTCACTCAGAATGACTTTTTCTAGTTTCATCCCTTTGGCTAAAACTTTCATTACTTTTAATGACTGAGTAATGTTCTATTATGTAAATGTACCATATTTTCTTTATTCATTCTTCTGTCAGTGGACATCTGGTTGTTTCCAATTTCTGGATATTATGAATAAGCAAGTGTCTCTGTAGTAGAATGAAGTGTCTTTCGGGTATATGCCCAATAGTGGTATAGCTGAATCTTGAAGTTGCTCTACTCCCAACTACCTGAGGAACCACCACACTGGTTTCCATAGAAGATTTCTGACTGTATAAGGTGAAATCTCAAAGTAGCTTTAATTTTCATATCCCAGATGATTAGGGATGTTGAAACATTCTTTAAGTGCTTCTCAGCCATTTGATTTTCCACTTTTGAGAATTCTCTGTTTAGATCTATACCCCACTTTTAAATTGGGTTATTTGTTTTCTTAATGTCAATGTTTTGAGTTCTTTATATATTTTGGATATTAGCCCTCTAGTGGTTATGTAGTTGGTAAAAATCTTTTCCCATTGTGTAGTTTCCTAATTTCTATAAATGATGGTGACTTTTGCCATGCAGAAATTTTTTAGTTCATGAGGGCCCATTTATTAATTGCTGTTCTTAGTGCCTGTGCAACCAACAGAAAGGTTTTCCTGTGACAATGAGTTCATGGCTATTACCAACTTTCTCTTCTAATAGGTTCAGTGTATCTGGCCTTACGCTGAGGCCTTTGATCCATTTGGAGTTGAGTTTTGTACAGTGTGATAAGTATGTATCTATTTGCATTCTTCTACATGCAGACATCCAATTTGACCAATATCATTTGTTAAAGGTACTGTCTTTTTTCCAGTGTGTATTTCTGATTTCTTCATCAAAAATCAGGTGTCCATTGGTGTGTGGATTTATGTGTGGGTCTTCAATTAGATTTCATTAATCAATGTGTCTGTTTTTATTACTATATCATGTGCCAATACCATGCTGTTTTTATTACTATAGCTCTTTAGTACAATTTGAGATTGGGAATGGTGCTATTAAAGAACCAGCCTGCCTCCATTTTAGGCTTAAAAGTTACCTTACAGTAAAGATGCTGTTCATTCCTGTCTATGATTAAACCTCTGTTTCTCAAGGATTGGGCTATGCCTCACCTGTAACCTTAACTACACATAGTTCTCTCCTGCCTGTTCCAGGAATGCCAATCATGTCTTTATTTCAACAAGTTGTTTATAACCATCTTGAAATCTTAACTTTGTTTCAAAATGGTTGTTATGGCTACCTTATTATAACTACCTTGCTGTACCTACCTTGTCTTTGTTTCTGGAGGGACTTATTTGTTAACTTATGTTCTGCTCCTGTAACCTGGCCTATTTTGCCCACAAAATCTGCTATTTAGAAACCCCCTAACCTTGATCTTACATCCAATGCTGATCATAGGGAGAGGTGTCATATGTATATGAATTAAAAAGCTTACTTTAATGAATTGCTTGCTTTTATTATTTGAGCACGATGATTTGGGTCAGTGGACTTTCTCTTACTATCTTTGGATTTAATAATACCTCCAGCAATTCTTTCATTATTCAGTAGTGTTTTAACTATCCTGTGGATTTTTTTGTTTTTGTATTTCCATATGTGTAGTAGGAAAAACCCATAGGGTTGAGGAAATTGGCTCAGATCAGTAGCCAAGGCATACACACAATGTACTCCTGGAGTCTTCCTGAGGGCCTAGCAACAGGAGATCTCAGAGTTCCTACTCAATGTCAGAGTTCCTGATCATGCCAAGTATGCCTGAGGATCTAGCAATAGTTGCTGTCAGAGTTCCTGATTGTGCCCAGTCAATGAGGAATGACAACACAGACTGGGTGCTGGGAGGAGGGTACATAAGGCCTTCCCTGTTATTGAATAGACAAGTTTGGTATTTGCTTTCCATGAACCCCTGGTGTCTGGTGTCTGTGTCATTGATGCCGCACCTTTTCACCCCCTCCCCCGCGAGAGCCCTTAGGATCCAAGCAACACATGAAGTTGAGAACTGTCCTTTTCAATTCTGTGAAAATTGTGCTGGAAATTTGATTGGTATTGCATTGAATCTGTAGATTGCTTTTGGTAGGATGGCCATTTTTACTAAATTAATCCCAATGATCCATGAGCATGGAGATCTTTCTATCTGCTTATATCTTTTTCAGTTTCTTTCTTCAATGTCTTAACATTTTTATCATACAAGTCTTTCATTGCTTGGTTAAAGTTATCCCAAGTTATTTTATACTATTTGAAGCTCTTGTGAAAAGTGTTATTTTCTTGATTTCTCTTTCAGTCCATTTGTAATATATAGAAAGGCTATTTATTTATTTATTTATTTATTTATTTTTGATTTTTCAAGACAAGATTTCTCTGTGTAGTTTTGGTGCCTGTCCTGGATGTTGCTCTGTAGACCAGGCTGGCCTTGAACTCTCAGAGATTCACCTGACTCAGCCTCCCAAGTGCTGGGATTAAAGGTGTGTGCCACTGCTGCCCAGCAAGGCTACTTATTTTTGTGAATTAATTTTGCGTCCAGTTAATTTGCTGAAAGTTTTTAGCAGCTGTAGGAGTTTCCTGGTGGTAGTTTTAGAACAGTGATTCTCAACCTGTGAATCACAACTCCTTTAGGTTTGAACAACCCCTTTCACAGGGGTCACCTAAGATCTTAAGAACTATTAGATATTTATGATTCATAACAGTAGCAAAATTAGTTATGAAGTAGTAACAAAAATAATTTTATGATTGAAGGGGTGACCACAACATGAGCTGTATTAAAGGGTTACAGCATTAGGAAGGTTGAGAACCACTAAACTAGAGTCATGTAGTATAATCTGTATTATTCAGGGTTCTCTAGAGAACAGAACATATAGAATGAATACATTCTATATAGAAAGCATATTTATTAGTTTGTCTTACAGACTGTGGTCCAACTAATCCAATGATTGCTGCCTACCACAGGAAAGTCCACAAATCCAGTAGTTGTTCAATCCACAAGGCTGGATATCTCAGCTGGTCTTTGGTATATGATGAAATCCTGAAGAAGTAGTCTCTAATGCCAATGAAAGAATGGACTTTCTGGAAAGAACAAGAGCAAGTAGGCAAAGAGAGTATGCTTCCCTTTTCCATGTCCTTTAAACAAGCTTCCAGTATAGGTGTGGTCCAGATTAAAGATGGATCTTCCTACCTCAAAGATCCAGATTAGGAGTGGGAAAACCAACTTCTAATGACTAAGGAAAAAACCTTGCACAAGTGTCTCCAGTCATTTTGGGTTATAGTTCATTCTAGATGTAAAAAAGTTGAAAACTAAGACTAGCATCACCCTATCATAGAATGTGCAAATGAAGATACTTCTTTCCTATTTGTATCTCCTTGATCTCCTTCAGTTATTTTATTGCTCTATTAAGACTTTGTGGTAGTTTGAATGTAATCAGGTCCCATAATCCCAAAGGGAGTGTCACTATCAGGAAGTGTGACCTTGAGGAATAGGTGTGGTCTTGTCAGAGGAAGTGTGTCACTGTGCAGGAGGACTTTAAAGTCTTCTTTGCTCAAGCTTCACTCAATGTGACACTCAGTTGACTCTATTGCCTACAAGATGTAGGGCTCTCAGCTACTTCTCCAGCACCATGTCTGCCTGCATGCCACCATGCTGCTCCCCACCATGCTGATAATAGAATGAACCTCTGAAAATGTAAACAAGACACCCCAATTAAACATTTTTCTTTATAAGAGTTGCCATGGCCATGGTGTCTCTTCACAGCAATAGAAACTCTAAGATAGACTCAAGTACTATATATATATAATAGGTATGGAGAGAGTGGGCATCCTTGTCTTCTTTCTGATTTTAGTTGAATTCTTTTAAGTTTCTCTCTGTTTAAGTTGGTTGGCTATGGGCTCACTATAAATTGCCTTTATGTAAGCAAGACACCCCAATTAAACATTTTTCTTTATAAGAGTTGCCATGGCCATGGTGTCTCTTCACAGCAATAGAAACTCTAAGATAGACTCAAGTATATATATATATATATATATATATATATATATATATATATATATATATATATAATAGGTATGGAGAGAGTGGGCATCCTTGTCTTCTTTCTGATTTTAGTTGAATTCTTTTAAGTTTCTCTCTGTTTAAGTTGATGTTGGCTATGGGCTCACTATAAATTGCCTTTATTATGTTTAATTGTGTTCCTTGTATCCCTAATATTTCCAAGACTTTTTTTCATAAAGGGTTTTGGATTTTGTCAAAGGCCTTTTCTTTATCTAATGAGATGATCATGAGATTTTTGTCTTTCAGTCTGTTCATATGTTCTATTATCTTTATCAGTTTATGTATGTTGAATTATACCTGCACCCCTGGGATGAAGCCTACTTGATCATGGTGAATGATCTTTTTGATGTGTTTTTGGATTATGTTTGCAGGTGTTTTATTGATAAACTTTTGCATCTATGTTCATAAGGGAAATTGATCTAAATTCTCTTTCTTTATTGGGTCCTTATGTAGTTTATATATCAGGTTAACTTGGACTCACAAAAAAGAATTGAGCAGTGTTCCTTCATTTTGAAATTTGGTGAAAAATTTAAAGAGTATTGTGAGGGGTGGCTGGAGTAAGAATGGTCCCCGTTAGGCTCATAGATTTGAATGCTTAGGGAGTGGTACTATTTGTTTGAGTAAGTATGGCATTTTTGGAGGAAGTGTGTCACTGGGTGTGGGCTTTGAGCTTTTGAAATCCCAAGCCAGGCCCCGTGACTCTCTTGCTGCTGCCTGTGGATCTGGATGTTGAATTCTCAGCACCTTCTCCAGCACCATGTCTGCATGGCACCATGCTCCCCACCAAGACAAAAATGGAAAAAAATTCTGAAGTGTAAGCAAGCCCCAATTAAATTCTTTTCTTTACAAGAGTCTTCAAGATCATGGTGTCTCTTCATAGCAATAGAACTCAGGCCAAGACATGAGTTTAACGTCCTTTTGGAAGTCATGGAGAATTTTGTGCTAAAATCATCTGGCTCTGGCCCTGTTTTTTTGTTTTTCTGGTTTTCTTTTCTTTTTTTGGTTGGGAGACTCATAATTACTTCTTCTAATCCATTGGGGTTATAGGTCTGTTTATATTTATACCAAAAGAAAATGTAATTTTATTAATAATTTATATGGTATACATCATCATATTATTCATATGATATTTTGCCATCCATAATATACAAATTGATATATATTTTTTCATATTTGAGTTCTTATGAATAGTGCTGAAATAAATATTGGAATACAATTATTTCTTTGGGATATCAATTTAATGTCCTGCATATATATTCACAAAAATGGAATTTTAGTTTCAGTTTTATAATTCTACTTTGAATCTATGTGAGGAACCACAATAGTTTTTCACGCAATGCCTGCACCCTTTCATGGAAAATGAATGGTTATTCCTTTTTCTCCTAACCCTTGTTATCTGTTGAGATTTTGATTCAAGTCCTTCTAATATATGTGAAGTAATATCCATATTGTTTTGGTTTGCCTTTCCATAATAATGAGTATTATTGTGCACGTTTTCATGCAACTGTTGGCAGTTTATATTACTGGAAAAAAAACCTGTTTGCAATCTAGTATCAAATTGAGTTATTTATGTATTTATTGAATTATATTAATTCTTTGTGTATTTCATTAGCCAATTTATTAATTGGATTGTGTGGTTTCTTGTTTAGTTTCTTATTTCTGTGTATATTTTAGAATAATCCTCTGTCAGATGTATAGCAGGCCAAGATTTTTCTCCCATTCTGTGGGTTGTCTTTTCACTTTATTAACTGTCTCCTTTTCAATGAAGCTGTTTAATTTCATGACATTCCATTTTTCACTTTTTTGCCTTATTCCCTGTGCAACTCGAGTCTGAATTAGAAACTTGTCTGTCTATATGTTGAAGTGTCCCCTACTTTTTCCTTAAATTGTTTCAGATTTGGGTCTTAACTTAATGTGTCTAAGACTCCTGGAATTCATTTTTGTGAGGGTGAGAGATAGGGCTATAGATGAAGTATCTTACGTGTGGACATAATATTTCCCTGCACTGAAAGGTGAAGAGGCTGGCCTTTCTCCAGTGTGTATGGCTGGCATCTTTGTCAAAGATCAGTGACTGCACCTTAATGACCTCATGCCAGTATCTCCTATTTTATTACAACGATCTGTCTGTCAGGTTTGGTGGAAGTGCGATGTTGTTTTTCCCAATATGGCTCTGTAATATAGATTGAAATGAAGTATTGTGATACCTTCTGTAATAGCCAGTGTGTGGAAAATGAATAATTACTTTATTCTATACTAATAATCTCAATATTCTTCCAACAAAATTGAAATCAAACTAGCTACATTGTAAAATAAGCTACACGTCAGTAATTCCAACTAGAAAATCTCTAGGAGAAAGGTTATCCCAACATGTAATGGTTTAATATCACAAGTTCAATCATTTCTAAAATGGTTACTATTTATGCACAGATATCATTTCAATGTATCTCAGAAATTATGTCTCATTGCTTTCATTTTGATTTAGTTTCACAAATTTTTATTACTTTTTTGATTTCCTCCCCAACACAGTCATCATTCTATAAGACATTGTTTAATTTCCATGAGTTTGGGTTTTACTAGAGATTCGTGTGCTGTCAATTTTAGGCTTTATTGTACCATTGTCATATAGAATACAAAGAGTGATTTTATTCTTTTGATTTGTAGTGACTTGTTTTGCATTTCAATGTATGGTCTATTTTAAAAAAGGTTCTTTGTGCTGCAGAGTAAAATGTGGACTCTTTAATATTTGGGTAGACTATTCTGTAGGTATTTTTAAGTCCATTTGATGTGTGATGTCAATTAATCCTGATATTTCTCTGTTTATTTTTTGTCTAGATGCCCTGTCTATTGGAGAAATTTGGGTATTGAATTCACCTAATATTAATGGATTGGTGTTAATCTTTGTCTTTTAATCCAGAAATAGATTTTCCTTTTTAAATTTTGTGTCCCTGAGTTTGGTGTACATATGTTTAAGGTAGTAATGTCTTTTTGATTAACTGTTTCCTTGATTGGAATGCTTGATTAGAAAGTTTCCCTCTTTATTTCATTTGATTAGTTTCAGTTCAAAGTTTATTTTGTCAGATGTTTGGATAGTAACACTTGCTTTCTTCCTGGTTCCATATCATTGGAATACTTTGTCTGTCATTTTACTCTAAGGTGGTGCCTATCTTTATAAGTAAAATGTGTTTCTTGGAGGTAACAGATAGGTTTGGTTTCTTGATCTATTCAGGCACTCTCTGACTTTTGATTGGAAAATTGAGGCCATTCATGTTTGAATTATTATTGAAATGTGTGTACTAGTTCTGGTCATCATGTTGTTGATTTTTGGTGTTGTATTCTCAGTGGGACTTTATGTCTTAATAATTATGGCTCATATTTATTTCCACAGTGTCTCTGTTTGCTCATTCATCTCTTTACCCCCAAGTAATGCTTCCTGTACTACCCCAGGTTTGATTTGTTGAATATAAAAATTTTAGGCTGTCTATGATTTGGAAAATTGTTCCTTCTCTTCAACCACAGCAGTAGTTTACCTGGGTATAGTATTTATTTTAGATTGGTTGTCATTTAGGGTTGTATTGTTCCAGGCCCTTCTGGGTTTGAAAGTTTCCTTTAAGAAATCAGGTGTTCTTTTGGTGGGTTTTCTTGAGTTGTGACCTGCAGCTTTTCTCTTGCAGCTTTCAATCCACTTTTCTTGTTCTGTATACTTAGTGTTTTAACTATGAGATGCCACTGAAGTGTTCTTTTCTGATCTTGTCTTTGATGTGTTCTGTGTGCTTCTTGTATTAGTATGGGTGACTCCTTAGTTTGGGACAGTTTTCTTCTGTGATCTTACTGCAAGTCTTGTGTCTGCCATTGACTTGGGATTCTTCTCCTTCACCTGTGCATATAATGTGAAGGTTTGATTTCTTCATGATGCCCCACATAAACAATACTTTCTAGGCATGTACTCTACCATCTGAGTTACATCCTCAGCTCCACAGCTCACTATCTGCTGATTACATTGCATCACATCTGTGCCCTCTGTAAGAAAAATTATGTTTCCCAAGTGTGTTTGGAGGATGTGACAGTTTCTTAATTTTAACAAAAGTGTTGTTAATTTCCAGGTGAGACCCTGAAGACACTATCAAGTAAGCATGGAGGCTATCAGGAATGTTTTGGCAGCAGGGAGGATGCCTTGGGGAAGTGAAAATATTTTCCTACTTCTTTTAAATGGGACATTATTATTTTTCCTTTTGTTTTGTCCACAAGGACTGGGATCAGCTCATCCACACAGACACATATGGCCTAGGGAGAAGAACTTACACACAGGAAACCCAGAGCTCAGCTGTTCCTACTCCACTGTTTTCCTGGAACTAGGAAAGTTCACTCTTCCATTTGATGGTACCACTATTTAACAACCTCAAGATCAAAACTGCTCTCTGCAGATGACATGATAATTATGGGTCTAGAGGGAGATGATCTCATGACATTTCTTCCTTATAACTGCTTCTTAGGGCCTCATTCTACATGGATGTTCATCAAAGGCCAGGCCAGGTGAGTGTTTGTTTTTCTATTCATTAATAGTAAAGCTGTGAGTAGGCAGTGAAGTGAATCAGGATTTTCTGTAATAAAATGATTAGAGAATTCTCTGCTTAGAAATTTACTTTTGAGTCATATTGTATCACAAGCAAACACAGCAGATGCTTGTAGACATAAAACATCTGGGCAATGATTTGTAAAAGAACATAGATTTCACTTTCTATGACAGTAGAAAAGAGGCTACTGGAAAAAGGACAGGCCTAGAAGAAGTGTGGCTAGAGAGACAGGAAAGGCCAATAGGGTGATGACGATCAATGGATATTATATATTGAACATAAATGTCATGAAGTCCATCTCTTTTCACAATGAATGTACACTAGTACATATGTAAAAAGTAGCCCCAAATAGAATATTTTAGTGAGCATATCTGACTATGGATTCTCCTGAGTGTGTGCTTTAATAATTCTAAGAACATGGTTCCATCTAGGTGATGCCAACTGTGTTAGTTTTCCACCCCTGTCACAAAACACCCAAAATGACTTAGAGGATGAACAACAAAGAACACACATTTACTCCTTTGCAGAAGTACATTTATAATATTAAGATACATTTATATTGTATTTTGTATTTTCTCATTTTACTACTTTTCTCAAGTTAACTGAGTATATGCATTGATTTATATGAAACTTAAGCTATAAATATACCACAAATATTAACTAATTCAGTGTTTATCAGTAGTTTTCTATTCTGTTAAGTTTGCATATACTTAGCAGTTTTTTAAAGGAAGTTTCAACTCATTGCCTAGTAACACATAAGATGTTCTTAACATTATACAGTGAGTTTTAAAAATTGTTTATATAGATTTGTTTATTCTATTGCAATGATTTCTAATAAAATCTATCTTTTCTGTTTACTGCCGAAGTATCTGGAAGCCTCATCTCACTTATTTATGATACCTTTGTAAATTTATCCTTACCAAAATATAAACTATAAAATTTCAGCAGCAGTTCTACTGTTTAAAGTAAATTCATTTTTAATATTTCAGATTTTTTAAATTGAATCATGTAACATTCATACTGATATAATATTGAGTAAGCTTTTTATTAGCAGTGATAAAATATTTTCAATTCTAAATAGTATAAAATTACTCAAAGTCAAAATCCCCAAGGTTTTCTCTAATAGTTACAAAATACAATTGCTCATTAAAATACACATTCAAAAATATGCCAAGTAAATTTAAGTTTAGCTGCTGACTATAACAAGTTCATTTTAGTTTTGCTAGAATATCATTTACTGATGTATACTGGAGATTAAAATGGAAAATGAAGGCAGGTGTAATGGCATACTTTGAAGGCTAAGACAGGAACATCAAGAGTTTGATTGAAGTCAGTTTGAACTACAGAATGAGACTCTATGTAACACCCCCATACACACACTACAGCAAAATTACAGTGGAAAACCGATAATGTAGAATTATGAAATTGTTGTTTTAAAATATAGAACAAAATGATGCCAGTAAATGTCATTCAGTCACTGGTCATAGAGTATCCAAACTACAAACCACAAGAACAGAAACATGAGTTTACGTTTGCAAGCATTAAAAAAATTTTCAGTTTGTTTTGAGTAATGCACATTAAAAATCTGTGCTGATGCACTAGGCAGGGCCCACAGATCTGGTCAAATCAACCATAAAACAGAGGACATGCTCTCCATTTTCTTTAAGGTTCATTTTATGTCATGAACATATTGGATGTAACTCTCAGTTTTTCACTCAAGTGCTGTCTAGTTATTCAGGATAGCAGCTCCAGCACACAATATGCTATTGCTCTAGTCTTAGGCCCAGTAGTCCAGTCATTTCACACACACACACACACACACACACACACACACACTTAGAGTGAACATGTGCGTATCTTTCCCAGACTTACACCGTGTGACGTGTCATCCAGCTGTGGTACGACTGCTTCCCGACAGGCTCTGCAGTGACATTCTGCTGCTGCTGTTTCGTCTGAGGGAAACTGGCTCACAACTGTGAGAATGTAATGTTCTAGTCAGTGTCTGTGGGTTTCCAGTTTCACCTGTGCTAAACTAATTTCCAAAGATTAAGTTATTAAAATTACTTAATAGTATCAGGTAACAGCGATGAACTAATACCTTATTAAAAACAATCACTATTTATTCCTGCTGTCATTATGTATTTCATAAAGATTTCATGGACCTAATTAGAGTGGCTAAGGTCTTCACCTTCCTGAGATTCCTGAAGACTTATTAATGTTGCTGACGGTGGACGGTGACCAGCCAACACCATGTGTCTTGTCATCTGAAAGTCACACAATCACTGTGTTCTCTCTGAGCAGTCCTGCTGCCTTTTGGTCATTACTCCCTAACTATGGTAAAAATGAACATGAAAATGATACTTCTGATCTACTATGTTTGTATGTTTATCATATTATTATCTCTTCAAAGCACCATACATTCATGTTTTAAAATCAAATGCTGTGATAATGAAGGGGTAAAGTGATTTTTCTCAGAGGAATGTAGAGCTGTGCACTAAGGAACTATGCACTCTGCATTGGTTCCTTTCATATACATCTTTCCAGACAGCTGCGTGCAGACTGTTTGGTCTTTAAGCCTGGGTCAATTCAATAGTGATGGCTTCTCCACAATTATGCATGTTTATGGGTACACTTAGGTTTTAGTACTTACAAGTTAAACTTTTGTCAAAACCAGAAACAGCAATAACCTTCATTTCCAGTGTCTGCTTCGAACGTGCTCCAGTGCTTTTGCGGCCTGAGCAGCCCTGACCTTCACAGACCTACAAACTATAAGGTATGTATACAGTTAGTAAATTTCCAGCATGTCACAGAGGGTCTAATTCTCCTCGACACTATACTACTGTGTAGATTTTATCTCTGGTGTTTTCATCTATTCTATGACTTCCTGGTTAGCATTACATTAGTATAGATCTTTTGAATCTTCTACTTAAGAACTGCCAGAGTCATCAAATAAAAATGTCTGATAAATTCTTAAAATTTAAATTAAAATAAACACCTTGGATTGGCATGCACACCAGTAACTCCAGCACTCAAGAGACAGAAGCAGAAGGAACATAAATTTGAAAACATCCTGGACTACATAGCAAGCTCAAGGCCAGCAATCAGCTGTATAGTGAGGTCTGTAAAACCATAAACAGAAAATAAACAAATAAGCAACCAACACTCAGAGCTTCAGGGTATGCCTTTGTTTTAGAGTGCTTTCCTAGATGTGCAGATTTACCCCAGGATTGCA
The DNA here is from genome assembly GCF_949786415.1 of Peromyscus eremicus. NCBI lineage: Eukaryota > Metazoa > Chordata > Mammalia > Rodentia > Cricetidae > Peromyscus > Peromyscus eremicus. The sequence continues at coordinate 73,046,177 of NC_081418.1, forward strand.
ATTTTTTTTTTCCAAATAAAACAAGTGACTTTTCTCAATGCATATATGTGTTAACACCTCAACTTGTAGCCATAGTTGCTATGGACCTTTCTGGTCCAGTCTCACCTCCAATGAGCCTAAGAGATGGATGATGCTTGATAAAGATGTGTCATTTTCTTCATGTGATAAACATTTATAAAGCTATGGATAGGAAATGAAGGGGTTGAAGTGCTCATCTTTGGGATAAGAAAAAACATTTGAGATTACTGTCTTCTACCTGATCGTAGTGTCATCTTTTTGTATGACTTACAATACATATGCGACATTAAGGAATTGCATATTAATAATATATTAATTACTATTTTTAGTAATTATCTATGAATAGATTAATTCATAATAAATGGTTGTACATATATGGTTTGTCCATTTGCATTTTTAAAGTTGGAATTGGGCTACAAGTCTTTTCGTTTGGAGATCAAGCCTTGAATTAAATGGTATCTTGGAGCTTTCATTTATTTATTTATTTATTTACTTATTTACTTATATATTTATGATTTTGTCCATCTGTGATATAAGGATTTGTGCCCATTCTTATTGTATCTTGTTGGGCCATGTTTGGTGGATATCCCTGGGAGGCTGGATATGGGATTTTTTTTTTAATGGAAACAGAGAATGAATTGATCTAGGGGAGAGAGGAGGTGGAGAGAGGGACTGGAAGGAGGGGAGGGAAGGAAAGAGGGGAAACTGCAGTCTGGACATAATGTATGAGAGAAGAATGAAAGTTTAAGAAAGGTTTATTTTATTGTCCATATATGAATGCTTTGTATGCATGTATGTCTGTGCTCCACTTTCATGCCTGGGTCTGAGAGGGCAATGGATTCTCTGGAATGAGCGTTCCAGAGGGTCATGAGCCACCATGTCATTGCTGGGAATCTAATCCAGGAGAGATGGCTCAGTGGTTCAGAGCACGTTTTACTCTTGCAAAGAATCTGGATTAGATTCCCAGCAACATCATGGTGCAGCTGCTGTAAGCACATGTTGGTGGGGAAATCAGATGTTTGGCTCTGGCAATTGGGATGAATCTATTCCTTTACTAGGTTAAGCTTTTAAAGGGCAAAATTTGTGTAATATTAAATGTGGTTTATTGTCTCATATTCATAAGGAGCTTTAAGAGGGTTATCAGCCACTAACTCCTGTACTATTTCTATACATATATGCGTGCATGCAACTATAAATGTGAAATATATGAGTGAACTTGAAAATACAATTGGACACTCTTTTTCCTCACAAGAATCTGAGTCAGTGAAGCAGTTTTCCATTTCTCTATCAGAAAGATGATTATAAGTACTGAATTAAATTAATTTGATAAAATAACGACACTGGTAACCCGGCCAAATAACTAACATAGCCACCAAAGGTAAGACTGTTGAGTAGAACTGTAAACACTGTTTGGTGCTGATGACCTCTGATAACACTGAGCCTTGGTTTCCACTGCATGGGAAGGAATCTCTTTTGAAACAGAAATTCCAAAACAGGGTCACCATATGGTCATCTTCAGTGAGTTCATGTTTGTCACAGTGTGTTGAAAATAGTGTTTGTCTTAGTGTCGCATGTTCTCTCTTGTTGGAGGCTCCTAGCTCCACATCTTCAGGTTACATAGCCTGTAGTAACTACAGAAAGCAGAGTTAAAGGACAATTGCCAGGATGGGGTGGGGTGGTAGGGAACAATGGAGAGGGGACAAGTAATAGCAGGGTACAAGCAGTCTGATCAGGGAAATGGGAAAAGGGAGCTCCTTGTGTGTGAGGAGAGAGGGTAAAGGAGAATGGTAGGATACAAGAGATCTGAGAGTGTATGTGGGGAAATGGGAGCTCACTAGGGAGGAAGAAGGAGGTAAATCCAGAAGAAGGCAGGAGAAAAGTAAGGGTAATAGCAGGGTACAATGGCTCTGATAGGGAAAATGGGAAAACAGGAAGGGGGCTCCTTCGGTGGGGGGAGGTAGGTAAATAGCAATATGGATGGCTGGAAAAGCTATAAGGAATCACACTGTTAACCATTTACTACCTGCCCCCTCCCCCACAAGGAAAGAAAAATAGTGTTTGTCTCCATAGCTGGAAGTTAGTTCTTTAAACCTGAGGTAAAGTTCACAAAAGTTTTAAACGGGATGGGAAGTAAGCTGAGAGACATCTAGGGACATTTATAACCATAATGGTTACAATTAATAGGGCATCAAAAGTGCAGTAACGGCCTCCAACTTTATCTATGTCTTTAATTCCAGATAATGGGGATGTAAGATTCCATGGAAAAGTGAACATAAAAACAGATTAATTGAGATAGACATTTCATGGATTAAAATAATGAGATTATCATGAATTATCACTGTGATTCCATTAGAATTATGAGTCAAAACATGGATAGTTGCAAAATAGAGCTTATTAAAATTATGAAATATGAGGATGACTCACCTCACTCTTTTGGATTTCTTTTGTGATTTTTTTCCCAGATCAACATAATTTTTATTTAGTTGTACAAATAAGATTAATATTCTATGTTCATCACTACTGTTTTAGGTGTTAACTATAAAACGAGGCAATTTAAATCAATAGGATTGGATTTCTAAGGCATAAGGCCTAGGTGCAATATAGGCACACAAAGTGTGCATTCTTTATAGGATGCAATTTTGAATGCCTTTATTATCTCTAGTATGCTATATATACAGGTGGATACATGGAGAAATATATCGAAATATATGATATCCAGTCTGGAACATCAAAAGTTAAAGAGAGATGTTAATCAAGAATAAGTAGGTAAAACAGAATGATGGTATAGACATACTAACCAGTGAATCACAAGTTTGATGCATACTCTATTTTTTTCCACGTATATGAAATATGCTTCCACTATGATGATAAGAAGAATGCACTTTCCACATATGTCCTCATTAAAGAATATCCTTTATTTCCAATCTGGACTTGGAGTCACAGCCAATATGTTTCTTCTTTTTTTCTACACTTTCATAATCCTGTGTCACAGTCCTAAGCCCATGGACCTGATCTCCTGCCAACTGACCTTCATCCACATAATAATGGTCCTCATTGGAGGGGATATTTGGCTTACACACATATTTGAGTCACTGAACCTTGAGAATGACTTCAAATGTAAGGCAACTTTTTACGTAAGCAGGGTGATGAGAGGCCTCTCCATCTGCATCACCTGCCTTCTGAGTGTGTTCCAGGCTGTCACTATCAGTCCCAGTACCTCACTGTTGGCAAAATTTAAACATAAACTAAAAAAATACGTGATTTATGCTTTCTTCTACCTCTGGTCTTTCAATTTGTCATTCAGTAGTAGGTGGATCTTCTATGTTGGTGCTTTTACCAATGTGAGTGAGAGCAACCAGATGAAGGTCACTGAATCCTGCTCACTCTTCCCCATGAACTTCATCACCAGGGCACTGATTTTAACAGTGACAGTCTCCAGAGATGTCTTTCTTGTAGGAGTTATGTTGACCACAAGTGCATACATGGTGATTATCTTGTTCAGACATCAGAGACAATGCAAGTATCTTCACAGCATCAGCCACCTGAGAGCATCCCCTGAGAAGAGGGCCACCCAGACCATCTTGCTGCTGGTGGTTTTCTTTGTGGTCATGTACTGGGTGGACTTCATCATCTCATCCACCTCAGTCCTGTTATGGAAGTACAACCCAGTCATCTTGACTCTTCAGAAGTTTGTGATGAATGTCTATCCCACAATTACTCCTTTGGTACAAATCAGTTCTGATAACAGAATAATCAATATGCTGAAAAACTTGCAGGCAATGCGCCACCAGATTTTTAAAAAATGTTAATTTTTCTCTTCTTTCAAAAAAACCAATTTATTTATACGTATGCGTGTAGTGCCAGCATGCATATATGTTTGAATTCCTCATTCCAACAGAGGTCGGAACAGGTCATTGCCCACCCCCCCTTGCACTGGACATACAAATGGTTGTAAGGAGTCATGCTGGTGCAGCACCAATATTTTTTCCCTAAAAACAGATTCCTCTTAAACTGTTTAATAGTTCAAGTAGCAAAGCATAATTCGTCATATGATTGAAATAAAATGTGTGATATTACATGTGAACACTCTTGTGACATTTCTGCTGCCAAGTATTATAAAGTTCATTGTACACCACAAGTTGTTATTTTCACAGGAATTCTCTTACTTGCTCTCTTTTATTTTATATCATAAATGTTCCCTAGATGCTGAGGTTATTCAAGGAAGCTCCTTGTTGATAGTGACTTTCTAAGATTTAAAAAAAAAAAATTTTAATTTACTCTAAACATTCCAGGATAGTTTAAATATCCTATTCTTAGCTTTAATTCTGTTTCCTAATTATAATTTCTCTGGATCATAAAAATAATGTGAATTTAAATTTTCCTTTTTTTTTTTTTTTGGTTTTTCAAGACAGGGTTTCTCTGTGTAGCTTTGCGCCTTTCCTGGAACTCACTTGGTAGCCCAGGCTGGCCTCAAACTCACAGAGATCCGCCTGGCTCTGCCTCCCAAGTGCTGGGATTAAAGGCGTGCGCCACCACCGCCTGGCTAAATTTTCCATTTTTTACCACAGTTACTTAATTAGTTGTATATGAAAATTTCATGTGCCTGTTTATTTGCACTCATTTCATCTACATTTATTGAAATACTATTGGTTACTGAAAATGTTTATATATACATACAAATTGTACAATGTGTTTTTATGTATGTGTGTGTGCATGTGTGTGCACAGACAAAGGATTTATGTGCATGTGCACGTGCAGGCCATGAGACAACCTTGGCTTGTCTTCATATTCTATTTACCTTGTATTTTGAAAGAGCATCTCTCACTATGATGTGGGTCATGCCAAATAGCCCAGTATGGTAGTCCCTGGGATTGTCCTGTCTCTGCCTCTACAACTCTGTGATTGCAGGTGTGCACCAGTATACCCTAATTTAGTTGTTATTTGTTTTCTTGATTTCCAGTGTATTAAGTTCTTTATATATATTGGAGCTTAGTCCTCTATTAGTTATGTAGTTGGTAAAAATGTTTTCGCATTTTTTAGTCTGCTGCTTTGTCTGAATGTTGGTTTCTTTACCTTACAGAAGCTTTTCAGTTTCCCAAGATCTCAGCTATTAATTGCTGTTCTTAGTGTCTGTGCTATCAGTGTTCTGTTCAGAAAGTCTTTTCCTATACCAATGAGTTCAAGGCTATTCCTCACTCTCCTGTCAGATTCTGTGTATCTGACCTTAGTCAAGGTCTTTGATCCATTTGGAGTTGAGCTTTGCGCAGGGTGATAAGAATGGCTTTATTTGCATCCTTCTATATGCATCCACCAGTTTGACCAGCAGCATTTGTTGAAGATGCTGTATTTTTTCCACCATGCATTTCTGGCTTCTTTATAAAAGATCAGTTGTCCATATGTGTGGGGGTCTCTGCAGCCATTTCAGTCTCCAGAGTAATGATCCAGATGAAGCAAGAAGGTAGTTTTATTCAACACAACTCAGTAGCCTGTATTGATTCAAACTTTGAGATTCTGAACCTGAGTAGTTTTTTTTAGGCATATTTAAGGATAGCACAATTTGGTGAATTTTTTCCTGTTGATAATTAACTCAACCCTATGTGCACAACAAAGCTTAGCATATGATTACATTGAAACTCTTTGTAAAGTAAAAGTGACATCTTCCCTAAAGATAGCGTCTATAGATTGACTGAGACAAACAATCTCTAGGCAAGGGTCTTGGGGGGAGGGTCTGGTGTGGTCTCTGTCACACAGATATCACAGTGGTCACCAGGCTATTAACCATGTCCATTCCTACCCTTCTGTGCAGAAAAAAGTTATATATGTATCCTCTTGAAGAGACCACCCTGTGTGTTTAACATTTCTGGTTCTTCTAGTGCTTATCTGTGAGCACAAGAAACCTTGTGCCTCTAACTCATAGGTGTGTGGATTTATGTCTGTGTCTTCAATTCATTCTGTCCGTTCACAAAAACATCTCCGTTTTTGTGAAATACCATGCGGCCTTTATTACTATAGTTCTGTAGTACAATTTGAGATCAAGGATGGTGATACTTCTAGCAGTTCTCTTATTACTCAGGAGTATTTTACCTATCCTGAGTTTTTGTTTTTCCATATGAAACTGAAAATTATCAAGCTCTGTGAAGACTGTTGGAATTTTGATGGGTATTGCAGTATATCTGTAAATCACTTTTGGGAGGATGTCCATTTTCACTACAGCAATCCTGGCAATCTGTGAACATGGGTGACCTTTCCATCTTCTGTTATCTTCTTCACTTTCTTTCTTCAATGTCTTAAATTTTTTATCATGTAAGTCTTTCACTTGCTTGGTTAGAGTTACCCCAAGATATTTTACATTTTTGAGGCTCTTGTGGAAGTTGTTTCCCTTATTTCTGTCTCAGACTGTTTGTCATTTGTATATAAGAAAGCTACTAATTTTTGTTAATGTTGTGTCCTATTATTCTTACTGAAAGTGTTTATAAGCGGCAGGAATTTCCCAGTTGCAGTTTTGGGGACACTTATGACAGCATCTGCAAATAAAGATACTTTAACTTCTTTACTATTTATAACTTCTTGATGTCTTTCAGTTATCTTATTGTTCTAGTTAATACTTCAAGTACTATATTGAATAGGTATGGGGAGAGTGGATATCCTTGTCTTGTTCTTGATTTTGGTAGAAATGCCTTAAGTTTCTCCTAAACTGTTTTAAGTTGATGTTAGCTGTAGGCTTACTGTAAATTGCCTTTATTATGTTGATGTATATCTTTTGTCGCCCTGTCTCTCCAGGACTTTTATCATGAAGAAGTGTTAGATTTTGACAAAGCCTTTCCTACATTTAATGAGATGATCATTGGTAAATAATTTGAGGAATATTCAGTTGTCTTAAGGGAAGGCCCTCCAACACCCCCATCTCCCAAGTCCCCAGTTCTTTCTTCAACTTCCTCTATCTTCTACTCTATGGTATTTCAGTCTATGTGACCTACGGACACCCCAGTGATCTTCAGAGCTACTTAGATTCACCAAACGGATACATCTCAAACCTAAGTGATCTTGTGTGTGTGTGTGTGTGTGTGTGTGTGTGTGTGTGTGTGTGTGTGTGTGTGTTTCACTGAGCAGAGGTACTTCTGCTAAGCAGAGGCTGCATGGCTTTGCCTGTGCCACCTTGGTCACTATAAGCACTGTGCTCTGACACCTCCCTTCAGTGTCCACTGGGATCCTTTCACCGGGCCTTGTCATACCTACTGCTCAGCTAGTATATATAGGATCCTCAGATCCACACCCTGCACAGCCCTGTTTCTTCTCCTATACCCTGCCTCCTTACAACTATTCCTTCATTCAAATCCCAAGGCATGCCTACCCGTGCCAGGCACTGTGCTCTTACTTTGGATGCCATGTTAAATACATAAATCCTGTATTCTCTTCTATTCTGTCAAGACCACCCTTTGCTAACACACCCTGTCACTTACCTCTTCATTTGCTGGCCTCTTTCCTCAAAGCCATGGGAAACATCTGGTCCAGAGATATCTGGTTATCAATCAGATTCTGCTCAAAAAGTCCTACAAAGTGAAGGGCTTCCTGGCTAATGATTCATAGGGGGAGACATACCACGCAGATAAGGTTGGGTTTGTACCTTACCCATCACAGCACAGTTCTCCTTTACCAAGACAAAAAGCCAAGAATAGCACTTTGAGGACAAAGGCCATGACTATGACCAGAGTGTGGCGTGCTAAGGATCAGGGAACTTGGCAGGGTACTTCCTGTTCAACCACTTCTAGCTCCTCACAGAGGAGAAAGAACATGATTTGTCTTCCTAGTCAGACTCACAGGTATGGACAACAAGATTCAGACTCAGCCTAAGAAATCTACCCTATATTTAACACTAATACTAACATCTATCTCACTGAGCCCATTAGGTTTTTGTAGCCTGTCCCCCACCATGCCCCATACACCTTACTTATTCTCTACCCTTCTTTCATGTCACATGAATTTTATAGTCATTAGAAAACATGTCAGAAGTCTCTGGTCCCAAACATGAATCTAAGGACATTTAATTATGAAAAGCAAAAGTAGCAAACTTCCTGTTGAGCAAGTTAGCTCTAGTTAGTTCTCAAGAGCAGCTTTTGAGAAAATGTCCCACCAGCAAACAAAGCCATTAAAATGTAGTTTAAATCTCAAGTTATATATATGGAGGAGACTTAAGATCATGGACAAATAATGACAAAAAGTGAGGCATTAGTAAAGCTAGATTCTTGTGTTTTGGTTTCTGATGAAGTTATCAGTAAGTATAACAATGAGTTTATTAAAGACTTCACAAGACCACTACCCACAGGTCCCCTCTGTGCTACATCCAATCTCTCCACCCTACTAGATCTCCCATACCTTTTTTCAGGGTCTTGCCTGGTGAGTATCCCTGACCTCTATCCATGCATTCCCACATACAACCCAATAGCTCTAGCCTGGATCCCACATCCACTGTCCTGGCCACCCTGGCCTGCACTGCAACCAATTTCTAGGCCTTTTCCACCCTACCTACCTCCTAACCCACAGTCCCCTCCTATGCCACATCCAACCTTCCATCCAGCCAGATCTACTCTCATACTCCAGGCTTGGACTAGGAGACACATCCTGTATATCAGCCCAGTCCTTATGTCTACCTGACATCATTCCACCCAAGACATTTCCAACTTCTACGCCCAATCTTCCCACATAGCCTATCTTCTGCCCCAACCCGCTCTGTCTTTATCAGACCTAGAACTAACAAAAGCAGTCCATACATCCAAATCTCACTGTAAAAATGCAAACAATATGAAAGATCAAGTCAGTATCTCTCCTTTCAAACATAACAGCCCTGTAGAAATGCTTGCCAAAGACAGAAACCTAGATGAACCACAGGACACAGAATTTTAAAGAACAATCCTAAACGTCATCAAAGAATTCAAAGAGTTTAAAGAAGACACAAAGAAATAACCCAGTGAAATTAAGGAGAAAGAAAATTAGAAAAAATGCCTGGGTGATATCCAAGAAAACACAAAGATAAGGTTGATAAAAATGACAAAGATAATCCTGGATTTGAGAACAAAATGCAATGAGGAGGTAGAAATATGAATATGACTCAAGATAAAATGAATATGGAATTGATAAAGCCAACAACTCAACTAGAAAACTCTAAGGAAAACCTTATAATGAGAATGAATCAAGCACAAGATGGAATATCAGGACCTGAAGATAAAGTAAAGAATCTATACCAAGTAAGAAAGGAATATGAAAACTTAACACACACACACACACACACACACACACACACACACACACACACACAAAGAGAGAGAGAAAGAGAGACAGAGACAGAGAGAGACAGAGACAGAGGCAGACAGAGACAGAGACATAAAAGGAACACACAGGAAATGTGGGACACCATGAAAAAAACCCAAAACCTTCAAATTATAGCTATAGACAAGGGAGAAAAATACCTAGTAATGCCATAGACCAGCTCTTCTAAAGGATCATAGAAGAAAACTTCCCCAAACTAAAAAAAGTTATAATCGTACAGATACAAGAAGAACACAGAACAACAAATAGAAACAAGCAGAAGAGAAAATCCCCACATTAGATGATAGTCAAAATACTAAGTATACATAGCAAAGAAAGTTTATTGAAAGCTTCAAGAGAAAAACTGCAAGTCACATGTAAAGAAAAATCCATAGTATAGCAGCTGATTTCACAATGGTAACTTTCAAAGCCAGAAGAGCCCAGAAAAATGCATTCCAAGTTCTAAAAGACTATGATATGATGGCCAGGCTAGACTAATAAACCTAGCAAAACTATCTGCCATATCTTTGAAGGAGAAAGAAAAACTTACCATGATATTAACAACCTAAAAATACTGTGTACAACAAACCAAACCTGAAGAAAATACAGTGAGCAATAGTTCAATCTGAAGAATGAGCATAGCCAAAAGGCCGTGGAAAGAAATACAAAGTCATAATCATTATAACACAGGGAACCACTGTTAACATGAACAATACCACCAAAACACCATGATGACCACAACTAACATACATTTCAATAGTAACTTTAAATATCAATGGCCTCAATTCTTCCTTCAAAAGACACAGGCCAATCAAATGGATCAAGAAACAAAAATCTATCAATTTGTATTCTACAAAAAACAAAACAAAACAAAACCACATCTTCTCTTTAAAGATAGGTACCACCTTAGAGTAAAAGGATAAACAGAAGTACTCCAATCAAGTAGGACCAGGAAGCAAGCAGATGTCACAATTTTTATATCTGACAAAATAGATTTCAAACTAAAACTAATCAGAAGAGATAAATAGGGATACTTCATTGTAATTAAGGGAACAGTTAACCAAGAAGGCATTAGTACCCTAAACATATATGCATCAAATTCAGGGGCACCCAATTTCATAAAAACAAAACAAACAACAAAAACCCAACTGCTATTGGACTAAAAGACACAGATTAACATCAACCCATTAATAGTAGGTAACTTCAATACCCAACGTTCTCCAATAGACAGGTCATCTGGACAAAAAATAAACAACAACAACAACAAAAAACCCCATCAGAACTAATTCACATTATACTTCAAATGAACTTAACATACTTATAGAATATTCTACCCAAATACCAAAGAATATACATTCTGCTCAGCAGCACATAGTTTTCTGATATAGACCATATCCTAAAATACAAAACAAATCTTTACAAATTCAAAAAGACTGAAATCACTCCTTATATCCTATTTGACCACAATGCCATAAACTTGAAATGGACAGCATACAAATCTCTAGTAAATATACAAACTCACGGAGATTAAACAACTGATTATTAAATGATGACTGGGTCAGAGAAGAAACCAAGAAAGAAATAACTTCCTGGAACTAAATTAAAATGAAAATGTAATACAATAAAATCTCTGAGATGCACTGAAAGCAGCCTTATGAAGGAAATTTATTGCTCTAAGTGTCTACATTAAAAAATCAGAAAGGGCACAAAAAATGGACTAGTGATGCAACTCAAAAATTTTGGAAAACAAGAACAAATCAAAACTGAATCTAGTAGACAGTCACAAATAAGAAAATCAAGAGCAGAAATCAATGAAATAGAACAGAGAAAATAATACAAGAATCAACAAATATAAGAGCTGGTTCTTTGAGAAGATAAACAAGATTGAACAGACTCAGGCCACCTAATCAAAAGAAATAGAGGACCCAAATTAACTGAATCAGAAGTGAACAGGAAAACATGACAACTGACCAAAGAAATTTAAAATATTTTAAGAGGATACTTTTAAAACCTGTAGTCCACTAAGCTGGAAAATCTAAAAGAAATTGATGAATTTCTAGATTGAGCCAAACCATAAATATTAAACTAAGAAGTCAACAACCTAAACAGACCCATAACAAATGAGATTGAAATACTAATAAAAAGTCTTTCAGCTAAGGAAAAAGTCCAGGGCCAGATGCATTCACAGCAGAATTCTAGCAGCCTTTCAAAAAAGATGTAGATCCAGCCCTTCTCAAACTTATTTTCAAAAAAAAAAAGAAAGAAAGAAAGAAACAGAAAGAACAGTACCAAACTCCTTTTATAAAGCCATTATCATTCTAGTACCAAAACCAGATAAAGATATAACAACAAGAAGAACAACAAAACTACAGGCCAATAGTCCTGATGAACAAAAATTCAAAATTGCTCAATAAAATACTTGCAAACAGGATATAGACATATTTCAATATGTACACCATGACCAACTTGGCTTTATATCTGAAATGCAGGGATGGTTCAATATCAACAACTCATTAAATGTAATAAATCACATGAATGGACTTAAAAACAAAAATCATATGATCATCATAGATAAAGAAAAATAGATGCAATCAATCAATGTAGAAAAAAGCCTTTGACAAAATCCAACATGAGTTCAGGATAAAAGTCCTAGAAAATATGGGGCTAGAGGGAATAGACCTCAACATAATAAAAGCTTTTGTAGTAGTTTGAGTGAGAATGCCACCAAAGTCTCTTGCATTTAAATCTTTTGGTCCCCAGTGAGGGAAAGATTAGGAGGTGTTGCCTTGTTGAAGGAGATGTCACTGGGGGTGAGCTTTGAGGTTTCAAAAGCCCATACTAGGTACTGTCTCTTTCTCTCCTTTCCTCCCCTTCTCTTGACTTCTCTCTTCTTTCCTCTCCCCTCCCCTCCCCTCCTCTTCTCCCTTCTTCTTCTTCTTCTTCTTCTTTTTCTTCTTCTTCTTCTTCTTCTTCTCCTCCTCCTCCTCCTCCTCCTCCTCCTCCTCCTCCTCTTCTCCTCCTCCTCCTCCTCTTCTTCTTTTCTCTCTCTCTCTCTCTCTCTCTCTCTCTCTCTCTCTCTCTCTCTCTCCACCTGCTTCTTGTGGATAAGGATGTAAAGCTCTCAGCTACTGCTCCAGCACCATGTTTGTCTGCTTCCTGCCATGATGATCAAGGATTAACCCTCTAAAATGATAAGCAAGTCCCCAGTTAAATTCTGTATTTTATAAGAGTTACCTTGTCATGGTGAATCTTCACAGCAAGGGAACAGTAACTAAGATAGTTATATACAAGAAAACCACATCATTCATCCTAAATGGAGAAGAGTGAGACAATCTCACTGAAGTCAGGAATGAGAATGGAATGCCTGTTCTCTGCACTCCTTTTCTACATTGTGCTTGAAAAACTATCTGGGGGATAAGAAAAAGTAAAGAAATTAAGGGGATACAAATAGGAAAAGAAACTCAAGTATTTTTATTTGAAGATGATATGATATTTTATATTAACTATCCCAAAATTTTCAAAAATTTTCTAGAAATAAATTCATCAATGTGGCAGCATACAGAATCAATTTGCACAAATCACTAGATCTTCTTTACACCAACAACAGAAAATGAGATCTTGGACACATACCCATTCACGACAGCCTCAGAAAAAAATATCTAGGAATAAACCTAACCAAGGAAATGAGTAACCTCTACAATCAAAACTTTAAAACTTTGAAGAATGAGCCTCCGCTCCCATCTTGCCCCGGACTTCCCTTCTGAAGCTCAGGTGAGTGCCCTAGCTTGCCCCCGACCCCATCCCTGGGCACCAGCCACTCCGGGGAAGACCTGCCCAACTTGGCCCCAGGTTCTGGTCCCCGGGCAGGTGCCCTTCTACCCCAACCGGGAAGGATCCCCTTCTCCAAGACCCTTGGCAGACCCTGCAGTCTCCACGCCCTGCCCCCACGCCCATCCGCTTGAGCCCCAAGCCTCTTCCTGAGACTTAGAGGCCGGCCCCTCAGCTCCCATCTTGCCCCGGACTTCCCTTCTGAAGCACAGGTGAGTGCCCTAGCTTGCCCCGGACCCCATCCCTGGGCACCAGCCACTCCGGGGAAGACCTGCCCAACTTGGCCCCAGGTTCTGGTCCCCGGGCAGGTGCCCTTCTACCCCAACCGGGAAGGATCCCCTTCTCCAAGACACCTGGCAGACCCTGCAGTCTCCACGCCCTGCCCCCACGCCCATCCGCCTGAGCCCCAAGCCTCTTCCTGAGACTTAGAGGCCGGCCCCTCAGCTCCCATCTTGCCCCGGACTTCCCTTCTGAAGCACAGGTGAGTGCCCTAGCTTGCCCCCGACCCCATCCCTGGGCACCAGCCACTCCGGGGAAGACCTGCCCAACTTGGCCCCAGGTTCTGGTCCCCGGGCAGGTGCCCTTCTACCCCAACCGGGAAGGATCCCCTTCTCCAAGACACCTGGCAGACCCTGCAGTCTCCACGCCCTGCCCCCACGCCCATCCGCCTGAGCCCCAAGCCTCTTCCTGAGACTTAGAGGCCAGCCCCTCCACTCCCATCTTGCCCCGGACTTCCCTTCTGAAGCACAGGTGAGTGCCCTAGCTTGCCCCCGACCCCATCCCTGGGCACCAGCCACTCCGGGGAAGACCTGCCCAACTTGGCCCCAGGTTCTGGTCCCCGGGCAGGTGCCCTTCTAGCCCCACCGGGAAGGATCTCCTTCTCCAAGACCCCTGGCAGACCCTGCAGTCTCCACGCCCTGCCCCCACGCCCATCCGCCTGAGCCCCAAGCCTCTTCTTGAGACTTAGAGGCTGGCCCCCAGCTCCCATCTTGCCCTGGATTTCCCATCTGGAGGAGAGAGAGAGAGAGAGAGAGAGAGAGAGAGAGAGAGAGAGAGGACAGCACCCATCCTCCCCCGGACTTCCCTTCTGAACAAGAGTTCCCATCCTGCCCCGGACTTCCAATTTGGACAAGAGAGCTCCCATCTGGACAAGAGAGAGAGACTTCCTGAATCTGTCAGCTCTGTCTGAACCAAGTGTGCGGATAAGGCCAGGAACGAACCACAAGGAGATGGGCAGACGTCAAGGCAGAAACACATACAACAAAATGAATAGCAATACACCATCACCAGGCCCTAGCCCTCCTCCAACACCTAGACCTGAACATCAGAAATTGGAAGAAGCAGAAGAAAATAGCCTTATGAATGTCATCATGAAGAAGCTAGAGGCTCGTGTAGAGGAAAAGACAAAAAAATGTGAAGAACGCTGTAAACAACTAGAGGAAAGGGCAAACAAATTAGAAGAAATCAAAAAAGTCCTGGAAGAGAACAATAAAATACTGAAAGAAAATCAAGAAAAATCAATGAAACAAATGAAGGAAACAGTCCAAGACCTGAAAAGGGAAATAGAAAAAATGAAGAAGACACAAACAGAGGGAATGCTGGAAATAGAAAATCTGAGAAAACGATTGGGAACTTCAGATGCAAGTATAATCAACAGAATGCAAGAGATGGAAGAGAGGATCTCTAGCGTTGAAGATACAATAGAAGAAATAGATTCATCAGTCAAAGAAAACACTAAAGTCAACAAAGTCATGAACCAAAATGTCCAAGAAATTTGGGACACCATGAAAAGACCAAACCTACAAATAATAGGGGTAGAAGAAGGAGAAGAATACCAACTCAAGGGCACAGAAAATATATTCAACAAGATCATAGAAGAAAACTTTCCCAACTTAAAGAAGGAAATGCCTATGAAGATACAGGAAGCCTATAGAACACCAAACAGACTAGACCCCCAAAAAAAGTCCCCTCGCCACATAATAATTAAACAATTAAACGTACAGAATAAAGAAAGAATATTAAGAGCAGCAAAGGAAAAAGGCCAAGTGACATATAAAGGCAAACCTATCAGAATAACACCCGATTTCTCAATGGAGACTTTGAAAGCCAGAAGGTCCTGGACAGATGTAATGCAGACATTAAGAGACCATGGATGTCAGCCTAGACTAATATACCCAGCAAAACTTTCAATCCTCATAGATGGAGTGAACAAGACATTCCATGACAAAGCCAGATTTAAACAATATTTATCCACAAACCCAGGCCTACAGAAAGCACTAGAAGGAAAATTCCAACCTAAGGAAGTCAGATACAACCTCGAAAACACAGGCAATAGATAAAGCCACAGCAGTAGACCCCAACGAAGAAAAGTACACACACATCACCACCAAAAAATAACAGGAATGAACAATCACTGGACATTAATATCTCTCAATATCAATGGACTTAATTCACCTATAAAAAGACATAGGCTTACAGAATGGATACGAAAGCAGGACCCATCTTTCTGCTGCATACAAGAAACACATCTCAAATTCAAAGATAGACACTACCTAAAAATAAAAGGCTGGGAAAAGACTTTCCAATCAAACGGTCTTAAGAAACAAGCGGGTGTAGCCATCCTGATATCCAGCAAAATAGACTTCAAACTAAAATCAATCAAAAGAGATCAAGAAGGGCATTACATACTCATCACAGGAAAGATCCACCAAGATGAAGTCTCAATTCTGAACATTTATGCCCCAAACACAAGGGCACCCACATATGTAAAAGAAACATTATTAAAGCTTAAATCACATATAAAACCCCACACATTAATAGTGGGAGACCTCAACACCCCACTTTCACCACTGGACAGATCCCCCAAATCGAAACTTAACAGAGAAATAAAGGACTTAACTGATGTCATGACTCAAATGGACTTAATCGACATCTACAGAACATTCCATCCTAACAAAAAAGAATATACCTTCTTCTCAGCACCCCATGGAACCTTCTCTAAAATCGACCACATACTTGGTCACAAAGCAAATCTAAACAGATACAAAACAATTAGAATAACCTCCTGTGTTCTATCAGTAGCCCTCCTATATACAATGGACAAAAAAGCGGAGAAGGAAATCAGAGATACATCACCCTTTACTGTAGCCACAAATGACATAAAATACCTTGGGGTAATACTAACCAAGCAAGTGAAGGACCTATATGACAAGAACTTTAAGTCCCTGAAAAAAGAAATTGAAGAAGATGTCAGAAAATGGAAAGATCTCCCATGCTCATGGATAGGCAGAACTAACATAGTAAAAATGGCAATCTTACCAAAAGCAATCTACAGATTCAATGCAATCCCCATCAAAATACCAACACAATTCTTCACAGACCTGGAAAGAATAATACTCAACTTCATATGGAAAAACAAAAAACCCAGGATAGCCAAAAGAATCCTGTACAATAAAACAACCTCTGGAGGCATCACGATCCCTGACTTCAAGCTCTACTATAGAGCTACAGTAATAAAAACAGCTTGGTACTGGCATAAAAACCGACATGTGGACCAATGGAATCGAATTGAAGACCCTGACATTAATCCGCACACCTATGAACAAATAATTTTTGACAAAGAAGCCAAAAGTGCACAGTGGAAAAAAGAAAGCATCTTCAACAAATGGTGCTGGCAAAACTGGATATCAACATGTAGAAGGCTGCAAAGAGATCCATATCTATCACCGTGCACAAAACTTAAGTCGAAGTGGATCAAGGACCTCAACATAAATCCAGCTACTCTGAACCTGCTAGAAGAGAAAGTAGGAAGTAGTCTTGAACACATTGGCATAGGAGACCACTTTCTAAATAGAACACCAGTAGCACAGACACTGAGAGAAACAATCAATCAATGGGACCTCTTGAAACTGAGAAGCTTTTGTAGGGCAAAGGATACGGTCAACAAAGCAAAGCGACAGCCTACAGAATGGGAAAAGATATTCACCAATCCCACATCTGACAGAGGACTGATATCCAGAATATATAAGGAACTCAAGAAATTAGACATCAAAATGTCCAACAGTCCAATTAAGAAATGGGCTATAGAACTAAACAGAGAATTCTCAACAGAGGAAACTCAAATGGCTGAAAGACATTTAAGGAATTGCTCAACATCCCTAATCATCAGGGAAATGCAAATCAAAACAACTCTGAGATACCACCTTACGCCTGTCAGAATGGCTAAGATCAAAAACACTGAAGACACCTTATGCTGGAGAGGATGTGGAGCTAGGGGAACTCTCCTCCACTGCTGGTGGGAATGCAAGCTTGTACAACCACTTTGGAAATCAATATGGCGATTTCTTAGAAAATTGGGAATCCATCTCCCCCAAGATCCAGCTATACCACTCTTGGGCATATACCCAAGGAATGCTCAACCACACCACAAGAGCACTGTACAGCTATGTTCATATCAGCGTTGTTTGTAATAGCCAGAACATGGAAACAACCTAGATGTCCTTCAACTGAAGAATGGATAAACAAAATGTGGTACATATACACAATGGAATACTACTCAGCAGAGAAAAACAATGACATCATGAGGTTTGCAGACAAATGGATGGATCTAGAAAAAATCATCCTGAGTGAGGTATCCCAGACTCAGAAAGACAAACATGGTATGTACTCACTCATAACAGGATACTAGATGTGGAACAAGGATGACTGGACTGCTACTCACATCACCAGGCAGGCTACCTGGACAACAGGACCCCAAGAAAGACACAGGGATTGCCCAATGACAGAGAAATGGAATGAGATCTACATGAACAGCCTGGACATGAGTGGGGGTAGTGAAGGGCGAGGGTCGAGGGAAAGAGAGCTTGGGTGAGTGGGAGATCCCAGCTGGATCAACAACAGAGAGGGAGAACAAGGAATAGGAGACCATGGTAAATGAAGACCACATGAGAATAGGAAGAAACAAAGTGCTAGAGAGGCCCACAGAAATCCACAAAGATACCCCCACAACAGACTGCTGGCAATGGTCGAGAGACAGTCCGAACTGACCTACTCTGGTGATGGGATGGCCAAACACCCTAATTGTCGTGCTAGAAACCTCATCCAACTACTGAGGGATCTGGATGCAGAGATCCATGACTAGGCCCCAGGTGGATCTCTGGGAGTCCAATTAGCGAGAATGAGGAGGGTTTATATGAGCGAGAATTGTTGAGACCAAGGTCGGATAAAGCACAGAGACAAATAGCCAAACAAACGGAAACACATGAAATATGAACCAATGGCTGAGGGGTCACCAACTGGATCAGGCCCTCTGAGTGGGTGAGACAGTTGATTGGCCTGATCTGTTTGGGAGGCATCCAGGCAGTGGGACCGGGTCCTGTGCTCATTGCATGAGTTGGCTGTTTGAAACCTGGGGCCTATGCAGGGTCCCTTGGCTCGGCCTGGGAGGAGGGGACTGGACCTACCTGGACTGAGTCCACCAGGTTGATCTCAGTCTGTGGGGAAGGCTTTGCCCTGGAGGAGATTGGAATGGGGGGCGGGCTGGGGGGAAGGTGAGGGGGGCGGGAGGGGGGAGAACAAGGGAATCTGTGGCTGATATGTAGAACTGAATTGTATTGCAAAATAAAAATTAAAAAAAAAAAAACTTTGAAGAATGAGATAGAGAAAGGCACTAGAAAATGGAAAGATATCCCAGACTCATGGATTGGTAGAATTAATATTGTGAAAATGAACACTT
This sequence comes from Peromyscus eremicus, assembly GCF_949786415.1. Taxonomy (NCBI): domain Eukaryota; kingdom Metazoa; phylum Chordata; class Mammalia; order Rodentia; family Cricetidae; genus Peromyscus; species Peromyscus eremicus. The sequence continues at coordinate 73,065,060 of NC_081418.1, forward strand.
TTTTCAAAAGCCTTTTACAGACTCAATGCAACCCCAGTATAAATACTTATCTCATTCTTTACAGAAACAGACAAAACTATCCTAAAATTCTTATGGAACCACAAAAGACCTGACATAGCCAAACAATCCTGAACAAGAAGAACAGTGCTGGTAGATTACCATTTCAGAGCCATAGTAATAAAAACAATATGGTTTTGACTCAAAAACTGACATGTAGACAAATGGACCAAAATAGAAAACCCTAACCTGACTATATATATATTCAGCCATTTAATATTTGTCAAATAGTGATGGGAATAGCAGGTTATACATGATCTGAATGATGAAATGGGAAAAATGGGGGGGGCCTAATTAGGGAAGAGGAGAGAGATCAATACAGATGAAGGAAAGAGGAGGGTAAAACAATAGTAAGGATATCTGAAAAAAAGTTGTAAGAAATCATACCACTCATTATCTAAAAAACAAAACAAAAACAAAAAATACCTATAATGCATGTAAATCTATGTATAAATATAGATATAATTTAAATGAAATTTTCTCATCTGAGTTGGCAATTCCCCTCCTCTTAACAAAACTCCCAACACCAGGCATGAGAAGCCCTTTTTTTTCAGTTGTTGGTCAGAGTTGTCCAAGAGACTCCAAAACAATGCAGACTGTTGCTTTTGCCCTTGGTTGTCCCTCAGAGGTGAAAGTTAAGTCCCAATTGCTGGAGACACCATGCACTCCAGACACAGGGCCCAGAAGCCTCTGAACTGGAACTGATTTAATGTTTCCTCTTTGAGGATTAGCTTTCATGGCACCAGAAGTACCATGAAAGCCTCCAAAGAAGGGAATCAACCAACAGTCCTACCCAGATATGACACCTATAAGTCACAACAATGGCCAGCATGGCACCATAAACCTAAGGGTGAAACAGTGGCACACATACCTTTATGGTAACCAATAGCTCTCTAATTGGGCTTAAGATTCATTCTACAAAAAGAAAATATTGCATTATACTAGGAACCTAGCCAACCTCCCAGGGCTAGAGAAGCCATGGATTTGGGGAGGCAATAGACAACCACCATTTTATTAAACCAGTATAACCCCTAAGTGCATTCTAAATATTTGTCCTTATACTCACAGATAAGTTTAGTCCCCATTCCTCATCACAGAAACTTCTCTTTGCAACAGATGGAGACTACTAAAAACCTCACAACCAATCAAGACACATAGTTATGCAGCCCAGTTCCAATGGATGTATCTATAAAACAACCCAGGGAACATTGTGGAAGAAGAGGTGAAAAGATTGTAAGAGCCAGAAGATCAGAGAGTTTGCTATGAGACTGTGTCTCCTAGCAACATTAGATGCTACACCCATAAAGTCTCACCAACATGAATGCCTAAACATAAGCTGAACAAAGACAATAATAATAGACATGTCAAAGTGGATGGGGGAACAATCATGAGACCCTACACAAAGAACTACAGGCAACTAAAAAAAGCTGAGAGCTGGACAAATAGCCTTCCCCAGGGAAGAACACACTAATTGGTTATCCAATACCAAATGGTCAGCCCTGGAAACACATACAAATAACATTATACAGCCTGAGCATATTATATTAGTAATATACATGCATATACATACATATGTAACAACAATTAATGAAAAAGGAGGTCATGGATTTGAAAGAGATCTAAGGGGGTTACATAGGAGTGTTGGATGGAGGAAAGGGAAATGATGTAATTTTATTATAATCTCAAAAATAAAAGAAAAATTATAAATTTAAAGAAAATAAAGACTTCATGAGTAGGAAAATGTTTCCTGGCTTTCTGCTCTGAAAGGAACTAACCATCAGTGCAAGGAATATGTACAGACTTTGGAGCAAATAAAGATTAGTTTAGCTTCACCTCTTATGACAGGTTTGTGACATTATTTTTATAAAACTTAAGCCAACTCACGTTACTTTTCAGCTCAAAATGGTCCCACTCTATCCCATTAAAAAATATAAACTATCATAAGTCATTAACACAATAAAAGAGCATTAAAACCTATTAGTGAGGAGTTTGTAGGATGATTCTATGGCTAGTGTTAACTATCTGATTGATAGAATCTAGGATCACCTGAGAGTTGTTTTTTTGGGCCTGCCTCTGAGGGGTTATCTTTAAGTTAATTGATGTAGAAAAAACCCGTATTATCTGTGGGTGGGAGCATTTCCTAGGCAGGGATCCTGGACTGTATAAAATGAAAAAAGCAAGCAGAGGCCAAAGATTTTCTGCTCTATTCTGACTGAGAGGGCAATGTAACCAGCTGCTTCAGGCTCTGATTGCTTTGACTTCTTCATGATGGACTGTACCTTCAACTGGGAGCCAAAATAAATATTTCTTTCCCAAAGTTGCTTTTCTGACAGTATCTTATCACATCAACAGAAAAAGAAACTAAAACAGATGACAAAGTATGGTGATATTTTATTTGTACTGAAATGTGATTTTATTTGTATGTTAATAAATAAAGTTGCCTGGGGGTCAGAGCTAATAGCAAGACATAGCAGAAGCCAGGCAGTGGTGGCGCACACCTTTAATCCTGATCACATGACAAGCAGATCTCTATGTTCAAGGTTACAGCCAGCATAGATACACATACCTCAATACCAACCATAGAGACCTAGAGGTCTGTATAGACAGGCAGTGACGAGGAGGTCATGTGGTTGGCTTTACAACCAATGAGAAGGCAGACAGAAAGTCAATAAAAAGACAGACACATGGGAAATAGGCCTCTTTCTGAGGGGAAGGACGACAATGGCAGCGAAGGGTAAGAAAGGGTTTTTAGTATCAGTTCTTAACTACTGCTCTGACCTCGTGGGCTTTTAACTCTACATTTGGCTCCGTGTTTCTTATTTAATAAGACTGTTACATCTACAACAAAGCTTCTTCAAAGTTCATTATAGGTAACTGACACATATGTTACCAATGAAGGGTATGTGTGTGTGTGTGTGTGTGTAGAAATAAGATTGAGAAGTTATGACTGATTAGGGTTCTAACTTTAGCATGGGTCATTTGACATTTTACAGATTAAGATTATTCACAAAGTCATGAGAGGATCATTTGGGTCTCTGTTACATAACATCATTATGTAAACAAAAGTTTACATAAATTAAAAATAATTATGTGTTGCCAGATATCAAAGCCACATGCCTACATGCTACATTGTGCTGTATTTCTGAGATACACTCCCATTTCTGACTCTGCCCTTAAAAATTGTTTTGACAGAATGACTAAATCAAGAAAACAAAAGGCAAGAAATGCTGGTGAAGATGCTGGGAAAGGGAACCCTCGTCACTGCTTGGTGGGTTTGTGTTGTTGGTTGTTCTTTACTCTTTGGCTCTTTGCTCTTTTGGCGGGCCCTCCACCCAGCTCCCAAATAAATCACACATGGAGTCCTCTGTAGAGACCCACAGAGGTTTCCTAGTGAGAACTTACTCAGGGTCCAAGAATCTGAGCTTGCTTTACCCAGCAGGGCTGCATAAGGGGATGATTTGACCATGGGCATGGTTACCAGGTGTTTGGAAGGGTCTGCACTTGGCTGTGCGGTGTGCTTTGATCGAGCAAGGGGGAGGTCTTTTGACCTGACCTTTAGCATTGTTATAAAAATCCCTTTTGAAGAGACAGAAGGGGCCAGTGGATTTTGATCCAGGTCCTCTCAAAGCTATCCTGTGTTTCTGTCTTTCTCCTCCCCACTATCTCTCTATCTAAAAGTTTCTTATCCCTCTCTCCTTCTCATAGGAACCCTTTAAAAGGTGGGAGCTTGCCTCTCATAGTCTTCTTCTTACTTAAGAATACCTGGCCTTAGTTTGGCTTGTTTCTAGCCAGCTTGTCAGCTTTTCTTAACTTAAATTATCTAGTCTACCTTTGCCTCTGTACTTTTTCCTTTTCTTATTTCTGTATATCTTACTTTCACTTTTACTCTGTGGCTGGGTGGCTAGCCCCTAGTGTCCTCTTCTCCTTGATCTCTCTTCCCAGATTTCTCCTTCTATTTATTCTCTCTGCCTGCCAGCCTTGCCTATCCTTTCTCCTACATGTAACACTGGGGCCTATGCAGGGACACTTTGTTCAGCCTGGGTGAAGGGAGGAGGGGACTGGCCCCGCCTCGACTGAATCTACCAGGCTGAGCTGAATCCCCAGGGGAGTTCTTGCCCTGGAGGAGATGGGAATTAGGGGGTGGGCTGGGGGGAGGGCAGGGGGATGGGGTGGGAGGAAGAAGGACAGGGGAATCCGTGGCTGATATGTAAAATTAAATTAAATTATAAAATAAAAGAAAAAAATGATATTCTACAACATTTCCTCCTTTTTGTCTAAATAAAAGTGAAAGGTATTAACTTTAACATAGTAAAACTATATACAATAAAACAGTTATCAAGTAAGAATTATATTTACAATATTCAGTCCATTTGTGTTTAACAAATTCAGAGAAAACACTCTACCATCTACCCCTTCTTAATGATTCCAAAGTTTTATACCTAATTTATTTTCTATCATTAACTAAGAAAAATTGACTCTAATTATTTAGTCTTTACCTCCACCAAAGACCCAGAAAGATGTAATATTACCTGAGTAAACAGGAAGTGTATTGTAAACAACTTCCAAAACTCTAGAAATGACAGAGACATTTGACTGCCTGGACAGTCACCCAAAGCTCCTCTGCAACATTGAGGCATCCATCTTCTGCCTATAGGTCTAGAATATCTGGCAGACTTTTCAGTAAAGCAGGAAATGTGAAGGACTGCCCTGCCTTGTATTGACAAAGTTCATCAGTCGCTTTTTTTTCCTGTGTCCTGCAGAATGTCTGGCAGATTTTTCCATGAAGCAAGAACCCTGAAGTACCATCCCACCTTTATTTGACAAAGTTCAGTAGTCACTTTCTTATGGGTCCTGCATGTCTAGTTTATAAAGCATACAGTCAAGCAGCCAAGGCAAAAGCAGTTTCTTGCCCAAATTGCTAATCTTACCACAATGAAAGCAAACTCCTATGGAGTTTCTTCAACGCTTATTATCTTCTCTGAAGTAAATTGGTGCTTCCAGGAGCAGATGTGTCTCATTGTCATGAAAATCCTCAGGTTAACAAAACATTTTAAATGCTATATTCTCTAGGTCTTTGAAGTATTTGAAGACCATTTATCTATCTAAATTTATCCATTTAACCTTGAAAATATACCTGATGTGACTACAATTTTGATTATTATAGACTACCTACTAACCTCATTTCTTATTTATACATTGCATTTGTAAATGAGCAGCATAAGCACAATACCCCAAACAAGAGTAGAAACATATATACAGTGTAACACAATTAACTTTAAATTTGTATCAATATACCAAAATTCATGTCAATGCAAAATATCTGAGATTAGTATTTGTCTTTTTATCCTATATTCCTATATTCCCCTAAATTATAACAAACATCCATAACCCACCAAATAACCAAAAGCCTCCTACAACCCATCTCTTGGGAATGTGGATGACTGCTTCCTGTTGTCTATGGGCAAAGACATCTTTAGGGGTCCCTGAGAAAATTTTGAGATAATGAGCAAGTCCTGGGAAGACCAGCAGTAATCTTTGTTGATAGATACCACTTGTCAAGATTCACAAGGTCTCCCCTGATCAAACCTGATCAATATCATTCCTGAAGGAATCTACAGTCTCTCATCTTCTGTGGAAACAAAAGCAAAAACTCTTCTCCAAAGCCTTTTTGATTTTCATTTGACAAATAGATTTTTTGACTGCTTTTTTAAAATTAAGATAGCCCTAAGGTATCTAGGTTGGCTCAATGCTGCAGTCCTGTTCACAATCCCATGTCTCCCAGAAGCTGTCTCTTGCCCATCAGCAATCAAAAAAATTCAAAATCAATACAACACTGTATAGAATCCAGACTCCCTGTATATTTCCCATCTTTACATGGCTTTTCTCTTTTATATTACATTTACTGTCTCTAAAGACTTTATTTTTTAAAACTATTATTTTTTTCTGTGACTGTCTATACTCATTTTTTTTTTCTCTCTTAAGCCTAAGCACATCTGTTTAGAGTTTTTGTTCCATCTGGACCTCTTTTACTGCATATCTCTAGTCTTTTTGACTGTGTGAGCAAACTTTAAACTGCTAAGCTACAACTAAGTCCTCTGAGCTGCTCTATCAGTTGGCTCTGCCTGCTTTTTGATTCGTGAAAGCCAAGCCTAAAGCTTGAGGCCTGGTTGGAGGTGTGCAACCAGGAACTGCAGCCTTCTAGAGCTCTAGAAAGCCAATGCTTGTATTGCTGCAGGCATTTTTACTTTGTTTTTTGTTTCTACTTAATGTATTGGCTGTTCAAGAGCTCATCAGCAGGCAGAAACTCTTAAAGGAGCTGTATCCTCTTTTTTTTTTTATGAAAAAATTTGAGCTTCACATTGTTACTACAAAATGTTGTTGGTGATTTTACTTTTTTTACTCTTTCAGGGGCCTGCCACCTTGCTCCCAAATAAATACACACAGAAACTTACTATTACTTATAAATGCCCTGCCTTAGCTTGGCTTATTTCTTGCCAGCTTTTCTTAACTTAAATTATCCCATCTATCTTTTGCCTCTGGGTTTTACCTTTCCCTATTTCTGTATACCATTCTTTACTTCTTACTGTGTGGCTGGTTGTGTAGCCGGATGGCTGTCCCCTTATTTTCTCATCTCCTCCTTTACTCATTCCTTGATCTCTCTTGCTCCTTCCAGATTTCTCCTTCAATTTATTCTCTCTGCTTGCCAGCCCTGCCTATCCTTTCTTCTGCCTTGCTATTGGCCATTCAGTTCTTTATTAGACCAATCAGGTGTTTTAGACAGGCACAGTAACACAGCTTCAGAGTTAAATAAATGCAACATAAAAGAATGCAACACATCTTTGCATCTTTAGACAAATGTTCCACAGCATAAACAAATGTAATATATCTTAAAATAATATTCCACAACAGGTTTGCAAACTAGTATTGTAGATGTAACCAACCGTCTTATTAAATAAGAAACACAGAGCCGATTCAGAGAAGAAAGCCAAGAGGTCAGAACTAAGAGCCTTACCCTTCCTGCTTCAGCTATCCTGCTTCAGCCAAGAGAGCTCTCCGAAAAAAAAGGCCTACTTCCTGTGTGTATGTCTTTAAATAGTCTAGACGTTCTGCCTTCTCATTGGTTGTAAACTAAACATGTGACTGCCTTGTCATTGCCTGTATGTACCGCCCTCCAGGTCCTTAAAGGCGTGCGCCACCACCGCCACGCACTTGCTATGGCTCTATAACTCTGACCCCCAGGCAACTTTATTTATTAACATACAATTAAAATCACATTTCAGTACAAGTAAAATACCACCACATATAACCACTCTGGAAATCAGTGAGGGAAGTTTTCAAAAACCTAAAAAGTATATCCACCCTACTCCACCACCTTTTGCCATATACTAAAAGGACACAACATTCTACTACTTGCTTAGCCATGTTTATTGCCGTTCTGTTCACAATAGCCAGGGAATGGGGCCAAAATAAATATCCTTTAACTGATGAATGGAAAATGAATAGGTACACACACACACACAAAATGGAATACTATTCTGCTGTAAAGTAAAATGAAATCATGAAATTTTTAGGTAAATGGATGAAATTAAAATGTATTATAGTGAGTTTTGTAGCCTAGAACCAGACAGACAAATGCTACATATTCTTTCTTATTTGCAGTCCCCTGATCAAATCTTTATGTTTGGGTATATAATGAGGAGTAACTGCAGAAGACAGAAAAGTAGAAAGGGGCCATGGGTGGTGGGGGAGAAGGAACTCAAGGTGTGGATAAGACACAAATGTTATGAATGCATAAGAGGTAAAATGGGGGTGGCAAGAGGCTGAGAGTTAAATGGGGAGAAGGAAGGGAGGGTAATTCAGAGGGAGAAGGAGGGAGAGAAAAATAACACTAAGGATGTTAGAAAAAGTCATAGGGAAATATTTTACAAATTTACTTAAAGCATATATATGTATGTATATATATGCATACATTTATGTATACATATGTATACATGTATATACATACATACATGTATATATAAATGTATGTATCTAATTTTTAAAATGAAGTTAATACCTCATGGGTTGACACTTTTCCCCCAGTAACCATAGACTAACAAAAACTTCAGTACCAGTGTGGTGGTTTGAATTGGAATGGCCCCCATAAGCTCATAGATTTGAATGCTTGGTCAACAGGGAGTGGTACTATTAGGACAAATGGCCTTGTTAGAGGAAATGTGTCACTGGGAGTGGGCTTTGACATTTCACATGCTCAAACCAGGCCCCGTGTCTCTCTCTCTCTTCCTGCTGTCTGCCAATCCAGATGTAGAACTTATGGCTCTTTCTCTGGCACCATGTCTGCCTGCATAATGCCATGCTTCTTGCATTGACGATAATGGACTAAACCTCTGAACTTGTAAGCCAGCCTCAATTAAATGTTTTCCTTTATAAGAGTTACCATGGTCATGGTGTCCCTTCACAGCAATAAAAACCCTAACTGAGACAGCCAGATATGGGAAACACTCTTCAATTTGTTGGTCAGGGGAGTCCTAGGACTCCCCAAATAATATAGGCTACTTTCAATGTCCTTGGTTGCCTCCCAGAACTTGGAGGTAAGACCCTATTGCTGAAGACACCACAGCAGACACAGGATTTGGAGGATTTGAGCTGTAACTGACCTAGAAGTCTCTTCCCTGAGGATTAGCTGTTACAGTATCAGAAGGTGTTATGTAAATTGACAAGGGAGAAAAGCAATCACTAGTCCTACCCAGCTGTAAATCCTGCAAACCACAAAGACTATCCCAGCAAGATATTTCCAGTGGTGGCACTTAGATCTTTGGGCTAACCAACAGCTGTCTAATCAGATTTAAGGCCTGCTCAGTAGGTGGGAATTCTTGGTACTATAAACCTAGCCAGTTACCTATGACTGGAGAGGTCATAGACCTTAAAAGAGAACCTACTATTGCCATTTTCCTAAATTAATATAGTTTTTAACTATACTCTTAAAAATGTACTATCATACCCACAGATAAGTGTAGCGCTTGACGCTTGTCTAAAGAAGTTTCTCTTTTTGCAGTAGATGGAGGCTGTTATGAATTTGCATGAGTGGGGAACCCCCAGCTGGTCAGGCCAGGGTGTCCCAGGGTATCCCACAGGCGTGAGGAAAAACATGCTGGGCAGATGCAGCAGGGGTGGTGGTGTGTGGAAAGTCATTCACACCCAGACGCTGCATCCACGTGGAGAGTTTATTATAATAGAGAGATGAAGAGAAAGATAGAAAAGAGGGAGACAAGGAAGAAAGAGAAGGGAGAGAGAGAGGAGGTATGCACACCTCATGGGAATGGAGAGAGAGAGCAGAAGAGAGAGAGGAAGGGGGGTTTCCTTTTGTCAGGATGCAGGGTGGCCCCAAGGGGTGGGATTTCAAGGGGCAGGTCAGAATATTAACAGAGGCTACTATAAAAATCACAACTGGCCAAAATCCAGAGAACAAGTGACCAAGGGAGCTGAGCTTCAGTTGATATATATACAATACAACCTCTATACCTAAGGTTCTGTGAACATCATAGAGTAGGGCACAGAAAGAGTGTAAGAGCCAGAGGACCAGGCCACCAAGTGACACGTTTTCCCTGATATGGCAGGATTGCTATACCCATGGGATCTCAAAAGTAGGTTGCCCAAACAAGATCTGCATCATGTCTACCCCATTTGACAAGCTAGTGAAGTTGGGGGAAATTCACAAGGTCCCACTCTTAGATGAAGAGCTAAGGGCAATTAATGGTTGTTAAGAGGGAGACTAAGTTTTCTCCAGGAACGAGTCCCCTTTTAGGTTATCCACTCTCAAGTGGTCAGCCCTAAACGTGTTCATATGAACAACACTAAGTGCACTCAGTATGTTATATAATAAAAGTGTGTGTATAAATGTAACAATAATAATTGAAGAAGAGGTCTGTTGTGGGATATTTATACACTGTGTGAAAATGTATTGCTATGATTGGTTCAATAAAAGCTGAATGGCCAATAGCTAGAAAGAAGTTAGGCAGGACTTCTGGGGACAGAGAGGACTCTGGGAAGGAGAAGGGCAAAGTTGCCAGACAGGAAACAGGCAGTGCATGATGAAAGAGAGATAACACCATGTGACAGAACATAGATTAACATAAATGGGTTGATTTAAGTTGTAAGAGCTAGTTGAGACAAGCCTAAGTGTAGCTGGAGTTTTCTCCATTCCTGCTCGGGCCTGCAGCCGCTCAGACCCAATTAAACACACAGAGACTTGTATTACTTATAAACTGTATGGCCGTGGCAGGCTTCTTGCTATCTAGTTCTTATATCTTAAATTAACCCATTTCTATAAATCTATACCTTGCCACATGCTCGTGGCTTACCAGTATCTTTACATCTTACTTCTCATGGTGGCAGCGGCTGGCAGCGTCTCCTGACTCAACCTTCCCTTTCCAGAATTCTCCTCTCTCCTTAGCCTGCCAATACTATACTTTCTGCCTGGCTACTGGCCAATCAGCATTTTACTTATCAATCAATCAGAGCAACACATTCACAGCATACAGAAAGACATCCCCAGCACCTAAGCTAAAGGCCAAGCTTTCATAATTAAGAAGTCTCATAACATTATTTGGGGCTATTGGGAGAAAAGAAGTCCATCTACAGAGGTCATATATTTGTGAGGAAGTGGGAGGGTACAGGAGGAATTGGGGAGGGGAAATGGAGGAGTGGAATTGTAAATATATAGTACTCACACATGAAATTCTTTAAAAAATTAAAAAGTTAATTAACAACAACAACAAAAAAGATTTGTAAAGAAGGCAAAGTTACTAGCCTAATAATCCTTTGCAGGCTTTGAGCCATTCCTGTGTGCACACAAAAGTTCCCCAAAAGAAACCACTTGTAGTGACCAGAAAGCTAAGAATACCATCATGGCCAAAGCAGAGACTTCCCTGCTTCACTGTCACCCACCTATTTAATGTCACCCACCAACGGTCTTAATTTTTGTCCTTCTTTATTTTGTTACTATAAAACTTCATGCAACTATCACTGTGCTGGAACATGGAACTTGGGGTAACCATGACATTTCCCCCCCACCCCCACCCCCCGGCTTTACCCGCCAGGTGTTAACAGGTGTGGTTTCATGGTGCATGCTCTATCTTAACCAAATAAGTCATGTCCTGAAAGTTGGCAAAGCATTTTAGACTTGCTTCATGAAAGATCTATCTTTGTAAACTTCTTCCATGACCTGTTGGAGGTGGTTCTGTTCTTTAACTAACTATAGTTATTAAAAATATTTAATTTAATTCATTATTGTGAGTGTATATGTGTGCGTGTGACGTGTTTGTGAAAAGGTACGCACATATGCCATGTGCTCATGTGGAGGTAAAATGAATTGATTTTTCCTGTCTTAGAATTCCAGGGTGGAATTCTCTTCCTCGGACTTTCCCGGCAAGCATTTTCACCTGCTGAAGGATCTCTCTGGACCTAAGGACTCTATTTTCCTGATCTGTGCACTCAGCACCCTGTATCACACTTGTTTAAACTAGGTCTCTCTTTAGACTCTATGAGCTGTTTTCTTGTCCGCCTCTATGGATGTATCAGCTTAGGTCTGATACATCTTACAAGTTCAGCCAATGCTTCAGTAATTTCTTGAATTAGGTGGCATCTGAGCCTTGTGGAAAAACAAAAAGACAGTGTCTGCGAGCAAGTGAGAGTGGGCACGGCTGTCAGCAGCAATTCTCTGTGGTTAAAGGGTCTATCTACTTCAAAGGTACGTTGTGGGCTCCAAAGTTGGGGTCCTAGCAGAGCCAGACAGAAAGATGCTGGCATAACCCTACATCAACCTTTGGCAGTCAGCTGTCCTTTCCTTCCAGTTTAACTGTCCTTTCCATAACGCTGGGGCAGGGTGAGCCTCCCACCTCACCTGTAGAAACCACAGTGAGAATGTCTCAGGAGGGCAGAAACTTCAGGAAGGCCCCAGGGACGGGCTCATCCGTATCCATCTCCCCCAACACGGCGTCCTTTAAAAACCTTCCCAGAACTATCGAGGTGAGACGAGATGGTCTCCTCCCGGAGAGGAGACACCTAGCAGCAGTCTTCGCCCCCTAGCCCGCCGTCTCCGCGTCCCGCAGCGCGCTCTCCAGACCTTGCCGGCTCCGAGCCCGCGAGCGCGCGCCCGTGCGGTGGGTCGGGGGCGCGCGGCGAGGGCGGCCCGGCACGTCCTCGAGCTCCGCCGGCTTGCGGCGCGTCCCTGTGCCGGCGTCGGCCGGTGTCCCCGGAGTCTGCACACCGGTCCCGGGGTGTGGACCGGCCCTGAGGCCGCCGTGCAGCCGGCCTTCGGAAGGGGCCTCGCGGGAACCATGAGCCGCCGGCTCGGCGGGGCGGCGGCGCTGCTGCTCGGGCTGCTGGTGGAGGTAGGGCCGCCGGTTGCCCCCGCCTCCTGGAGTGGGGACGCGGGAAGGGCAGTCGCGGAGCTCGCGGATCTGCGGTGCGGGGTGGCGGAGGGGCCCGGGGCGGGGACGCCCCCAGCCCGGCCTGCTCCCGGGGTCCCCCGCTGCTTGGTTGGCTTGGGGAGGGACCTTTGTGCGTGTCCACATGCGCTCCCCGCTGCACAGGGCCTGGGGCGGCGCCACCCGCAGCTGGTCGGAGGGAGAGGGACATTCATTTCTGCTTTGGGAAATGAAGTGCTGGCCTGTAGAGACGAGGAGAAAATTCCACGGGGAGCTTGGGTCGGGGGTGGACTGAGGGGAAGCCGCGGTAACTTGGTGGTGGGTGGAAGCACAGCCGGGGTTAGACAGCGACCGCGGGCTGTGGAACCGCGACATCCTGTGACGCCAGACACCCTTCCTGCTCCAGCGGGTTCATTCAAAGGCAAAATAGTGGACTTGTGGTGTGTAAGATCTGAATTGGGGCTTGGGGGTTTGTTCACTCTCCTCCAGCTTCACTCTTTTGAAAGAATTTTGCACTAATAAAGTCAGTGTAAGTGGGTAATGATAACCCCCTGACTGTCGCTGTCCGAGACCTGCAAAACGCCCTTGGTTGGGGATTCAGCAGTGCTGGGAGGACTTACCGGTTTTCTCGGAGACGCTGGAGGGAAAGTCTTAGTTCTTTAGAAAGGAAGGTTACTGGAACAGTTTCTCCTTGCTCCAAGTTCCAAAACGGAGCAAAGATTGCTTGCTTTTCTTCGAAATATCGCCTATCGGGCATTTAATGTTTTTTGAGAAGAAGTGCCACCTCTCACTTTCTTCCCACTTGCTGAGATTTAAAAAATCTTAGAAACGAACCCCTCTGAGTGGTGATTCAACATTAACTACTGTGGGAAAGCGAACCAGAGACCACTGTTTACAAAAATAACCATGTGTTTACCTTAACACATCGCTGCCAGTTTTTGTAATCCGATTTGTGTGTGTGTGTAACAGTGCTTGATAAGATTATCTAGCATTCTCTGGTTTCTGTTTGTGCCACTCCTGAGTCCTTCCTAGCCTTGTGTGTGTCTATTCTAGAAGGCTGCACAGGGTGTGTGTGTGTGTGTGTGTGTGTGTGTGTGTGTGTGTGTGTGTAGCGGTGTTCTTTTCTGTCTTTTTGTATTCCAGTGATGTTTATTGAGGAAATGAACAGGAGACGACTGCTAGGCAGGCCAACAGTCAAGGGCTTCATATTCAAGGGTGGAAGTGAACAAAATCCTCCAAACGGAGTCAACTGTATTAGCTTTTGGGGAAACGAACCGGAAGTAACTTCAACTCTGATGGATAACCTGTGGTTGTTGCTTGTCATCAGTTTTTATTCTCAACGTTTTCATCTACGCCTTATGGAGGTGTTGTCTAGAACTGCAGGAATAGACTTTTTTCCCCCTGCTGATTTAAAGAATAAGAAGGCAGTAAAAAACAAGGTCTCAGCACTCAGCCAAGTTTTATTGCAAGCAGAAACACATGTGGGGTGCGGTAAGGAAGAGAGAGAGGGGAGAGAGACAGAGACAGAGAGACAGATAGAGACAGAGAGGAAGGTAGGTAGGTAGGAAGGCAGGGGATGAACACAGAGAGTTTCCCAGTGGAGAGGAGAACCAGACCTGGAAATCAGAGTTTGCCCGGCAGAGCTCAAACTTTGATGTTTGGGGATGGGTTGATTTCCCCTTTTTTCTCTTAATTGGCTGGTTTGGGCTAGTGCAGGAGATTGGGTAACCCAGACAAAGAAAGGGAAGCTGATTGGTTCCTACTGTAGGACCCCCCACCCCCTCCTTTTGTGGGAGATTTGAAAGCCCACTGAACACTTTCTGGATGGAAAAAGCTCACTAGTCTTGGTGAGGAAGAAGGAGCAGGAAGTCGGTTGTCACAAACATTCAAGTGAAAAGTGTATTAATCCACCTAGAGCCTCTTTTCCCTGTCTGTCTGTCTGCTGGGGAATCTGTCTAACGCCTAATCCTTTAGTGTAGAAGGTTTTGTTTTATCCAATAAGCTGGTTTTTTTGCATAGGAACTTTTTTCAAGTGCTGAGAATGGAACCCAGGACCTCAGGACCCTGAACATAGTAGTCAGACAGGGCACTCTACCTTCAAGTTGCATTCCTGTTCATTTAATTTTATTTATTTATTTTTTTCTTAGCTGCTGGAGATTGAACCTTGGGTTCAAGGTTAGACACATGTTAGACAGGTACTCTATCCAGCCATAGTCCCTGTTTGTTTTTTAAGACAGGGTCGTCCTACGCAGCCCAGGCCTCAGCTCCCCCAAGTGCTGTCATTACAGGGATGGGTCACCAGGTCTGGATGGAAGTTTTTATTTTAATAGGGAATTTAAAACTTCTTTGAAGGGTTGAAAAGACCCCAAAAGCAGAGCTATTTTGCTTTCACAAGGTACACTATCTGGGTGCTGGTAGCATTTCTAGATAACCCACTTATACATGATGGTGATCCTCAGTGCCTGATTTCTGGTAGGGAGGTATGCCTCCGAGGAATTACGGTTTTTTAACAATTTATCACATGCAAGTTTAATGTGAGATTTTAGTCTGAGCTTTTCCATCTTAAACTGTCTGCTTTGACTATTTTATTTGCATCCTTTAGATGCTTTTGATGTCCTTAACTGTGCAGTTATCTTTATAGAGTGTGTGAGGTGGCAGAGGGTCCCTTTTGAGGACACTAGAGAAGGCATTTAATGGCTTCAGTTTCTGACTGTTGACTGACCCTCAGGATACTTGTTTTGGTTTCTGTGTGCTGCTTGGGATGATTTCAATGTGTACATTTGTTTTGTAGTTGGCTTTGAACGTGTTTTGTGGCAGTGGACATCTCATTTCTGCCCTCTGGCAACCTTTCGTCAATGAATGCTGTCAAAATTAGTTTTATTAGTGAGATATCCTTGACTAGAGAGAGAATCTTAACAGTTTGGAGAGGGCTTTCCCATCCCACCCTGACATCCTTTTATAGAAGTTTACTTGGATGGAGAAATTTGTATTTTTGTTTAGTGAACGTTCACAGAATAACTTACTCTATCGCCAAGCCCTGCTCTGAGTACTTTACTAATGCTAATTCATGATTCATCCCGGCAATTATCCTCATGCCCATGGTTATTTTAAGTGGGAGCTATCGTATAAATGGTCCCAGGTTTCACTGTTGTTAAGTAAAAGGGGTTGAGATATAAATTCAGGTACTTAGTTCTTTTGTTCCCCCACCATGATGTTCTTCCCCAAAGTGTTTACATGGAACATGGACCGAATATATGCTTTGCATTATCCCAGAGAGATTTGCAGAGGTGTGCATTCCAACATGCAGGCAAACCACCAAAACTCCTCCAGAAACTTAAGTCAGTTCTCCTTTGGGGGATAATCTAATTTAGCACTTAAATGTGACATTTCAGAGAGGGAAGTTGGATGTGTACTGGATACCAGACATCAGCATGAACATCCCAGGAATCCTGGCTGTTCAACCAGACTTCTAGGTCAGGATTTAAACAGGAAGAGGCAGCTGACAACATCTTCCTACCCCATAGAGGCATATTGAAGCTCATTTCCTGGAACCATCCTTCTCCCCAATTTAGTTTCCTGTGAATTATATGATCTGTTAGTGGGAGTCCCTGTCTTATACTCCTCACACCTCCCAGTCACGGTCTACCATCTGGTTAAATACAGGGTTAAGTGCAGGTCAGAAATGTTGTGTACTCTGTAGGTGGGTCACAGACGAGTTCCCACAAGTGGGTGACACTAAAAGCCCCTTGTGAGTCCTAAGATTTTAAGGTTTGCTGCTTCAATTTTGCTGGCTCGCTCACAAGAGCTCCTTGTAAGATAAGAGAACAGGGATCCAGCTCCTGTCAGTGCCGGTAGGATTATTCCTAGTAGCCTTCACTGGACCACAGTAAATTGCAGGAACAAACTAAAAATCTGGTTGCACCTTGTTTGTAACAGGAGTAATTAGACACCAAGTGTAGATGCTTTCCTGGGACTTTTCCTCGTAATACATTGTTTCATAGCACTGTACTTGTTTTTTTTTTTTTTTACTCTTTGGGGACCCTGCCATCCAGCTTCTAAATAAACACACATGGAGGCTTATTATTACTTATAAATACTGGGCCTTATCTTGGCTTGTTGATAGCCAGCTTTTCTTAAAGTCATCCCATCTACCTTTTGCCTCTGGGCTTTTTCCTTTTCTTACTTCTGTATATCTTACTTTCACTCTTACTCCATGACCGACTGTGTGGCTGGGTGGCTGTCCCTTAGTATCCTCCTCTCCTTCTTTGCTTTCTCCTTGATCTTCTCCCAGATTTTACCTCCCATTTATTCTCTCTGTCTGCCAGCCCCACCTATCCTTTCCT
This sequence comes from Peromyscus eremicus, assembly GCF_949786415.1. Lineage (NCBI taxonomy): Eukaryota > Metazoa > Chordata > Mammalia > Rodentia > Cricetidae > Peromyscus > Peromyscus eremicus. The sequence goes on from NC_081418.1 coordinate 73,081,888, forward strand.
GCCAAGCTGTTGGCCATTCAGCTCTTTATTAGACCAGTCAGGTGTTTTAGACAGGCAAAGTAACACAGCTTCACAGAGTTAAACAAATGCAACATAAAAGAATGAAACATCTTTGCATGATTAAACAAATGTTTCACAGCATAAGTGAATGTAACACATCTTCAAATAATATTCCACAGCATTTCACCCTTTTTGTCTACATAAAAATGAAAGGTTATAACTTTAACATAGTAAAACTACATACAACAAAAACAATTACCAAGTAAGAATTACATTTACAATATTTAGTTCATTTGTATTTAGCAAATTCAGAGAAAACATTCCATTATCTATCTTATCCTAGTGACTCCAAAGTTTTATATCTAATTTACTTCCCATCATAACTAAATAAAAACTGAAACTCTAATTGTTTAGTCTTTAGTTCCATCAAAGACCCGAGAAGGAATTAATGTTACCTAACAACAGAGACATCTGCCTGGATAGTTACCTTACAATGTTGAGGCATCTATCTTCAGCCTACAGGCCTAGAGTATCTGGCAGACTTTTCAGTGAAGCAGGAAATTTGAAGGACTGTCCTGCCTTGTGTTGGCAAAGTTCATCACTTGCTTTCCTCTGTGTCTTGCAGAATGTCTGGCAGACTCTTCTGTGAAGCAGGAATCTTGAAGGACTGTCCTGCCTTGTTTTGGCAAAGTTTATTAGTCACTTTCCTGAGTCGTGTATGTCCATTCTACACAGCACACAGTCAAGCATTCAAGGCAAAAGCAGTTTCTTGCCCAAATGGCTAACCTTGCCACAATGAAAGCAAACTCCTATGGAGTTTCTTTGATACCCATCATCCTTTTATGAAGTAAATTGGTACTGCCAGGAGCAGATGTGTCTGAAATTAATAGTTGTATTTTTATCCTATATTCCCCTAAATTATAACATCCATAACCCACCAAATAACCAAAAGCCTCCCACAACTCAACTCTTGGGAATGTGGACATCATTTTCTCTAAACTACTTCCTATTGTCTGTGGGTGAAGGAATCTTTAGGGGTCTCTGAGAAAATTAGAGATAATGGCCAAGTCCTGAGAAGACCAGCTATAATCTTTATTGATAGATATCACCTGTCAAGTTTCAGGAGGTCTTCCCTGATCAAACCTGATCCATATTAACCTGGAATGAATCCATAACCTCTCATTTCCTGTGCAAACAAAAACAAAACCTCTTCTCCAAAGCATTTTTGATTTCCATTTGAAAAACACATTTTTTTTAAAAAAATTCTTTTTAAAAGTTATGTTGGCCCTAAGGTATCTAGGCTGGTTTAATTTTGCAGTCCTGTTCACAAGCCCATGTCTACCACAATTGTTTGCTCATCAGCATTCAAAAAATTCAAGATCAGCACAATACTATATAGGATCCAGAATCCCTGTGTGTCTATGTGGCTTATTCTTTTTTTAATTTTATTATTTTTACTTCTCTCTTTAAAGACTTTATTATTTTTAAACTATTTCTTTCTTTCTATGACTGCCTGTACCCATATTCTTTCTTTTTAAGCTAGGCACATTGTAAAACACACTGGAACCTGTCTAGAGGGTTCTTTCTGTCTGGATCTGTATTTACTGTGTATCTCTTAATCTTTTTTTGACCCTGCAAGCAAACTTTAAACTCCTGAGCTACAGCTGGGTCCTCTGAGCAGCTCTATCAGCTGGCTCTGCCCACTGCTCAGTTTGTGAACCAAGCCTAAATCTTTTTTTTTTTTTATTAAGAAAATTTTTTTATTCATTTTACACACCAAAGATCCCCCTATTCCCTCCTCCTGCTCCCTCAGTCTCCCGCTCCCAACCAACCTCTTGTTTGCCTCCACAAGAAGGCAAGGCCTCCCATGGGTAGGCCCATCCAGTAGAGGCAAATCCAAGCCCCTCCCCCTGCTTCAAGGCTGTGCAACGAGTCCCACCATAGGTAGTAGGCTCCAAAAAGCCAGCTCACGCACCAGGGATGGATTTTGATATTATCGCCAGGGGCTGCCCAAAGCAGATCAAGCTACACAATTGTCTCACCATGCAGAGGGCCTAGTCCAGTCCCATGCAGGCTCCACAGCCGTTGATCCAACTTTCATGAGTTCCCACTAGTTTGGTTTGGTCGTCTCTGCAGGTTTCCCCATCATGATCTTGATTCACTTGCTCATAGAATATCTTTCTCTCTCTTTGACTGAACTCCTGGAGCTCTGCCTGGTGTTTGCAAAGCCTAAATCTTGAGGCTGGGTCAGAGACACACTTGACCAGGAAACTGCATTCAGTCCCCCATTTATAGAATGCCAGTGCCCTGCACTATGGCAGGTGTTTTTACTCAGTTTTTTTTTTGTTTGTTTTTATTAGCATGAACAAGGCTGTTTCTGTATGGCAGAACTTCTTAAAGGAGTCATATCCTTTTTTTTTTTTTTCCCCAAGCTTTCTCAGGCCCTATGGAAATTTGACCCTCACGCTGTACACCAAAATCTAGTTGGTTGGTTTCTACTCTTTGCTTTTTTGGGGGGCCCACCACACAGCTCCCAAATAAATACACATGGAGACTTACTAATACTTATTAATGCCCAGGCTTAGCTTGGCTTGTTGCTAGCCAGCTTTTCTTAACTTATCCCATCTACCTTTTGCCTCTAGGCTTTTACCTTTTTCTATTTCTGTGTATCATTTCTTTCTTATTCTGTGTCTGGCTGTGTCTGGCCCCATCTTTTCTTCCTCCTCCTTCTCTTGCTCCTAGATCCTCTCCCAGATTTCTCTTCCCATTTATTCTCTCTGCCTGCCAGCCCTGCCCGTCTCTCTCTCTTGCCAAGCTATTGGACATTCAGCTCTTTATTAGACCAATCAGGTGTTTCAGACAGGCAAAGTAACATAAAGGCAACATAAACGAATGCAGCATATCTTTGCATCATTAAACAAATGTTCCACAGCATAAACAAATGTAACACACCTTAAAATAATATTCTACAAGACAACAGTCTCTTTCTAGGAGTTAACTTGGTGACACTTTTGAAATATATTAAGTGTTTGTTAGAAGGGCTCCATCTTTCCTGAAACGTATACTTTAAAATTTTACTTATGTATATATTACTTTTTTTTTTTTTTTTTTTTGGTTTTTCGAGACAGGGTTTCTCTGTGTAGCTTTGCGCCTTTCCTGGAACTCACTTGGTAGTCCAGGCTGGCCTCGAACTCACAAAGATCCGCCTTTTTACAAATATCTTGTCTGTGTTGGGCATGCCCTTGTGCATGCCAGAAAAGTGCTATATCTCTGAGTTAATCCCCACTCCCCTCAAATATTATTTAATATGAGTCACCAGTGCAAGTCTGTAAGTTCATTTGTGTTTGTTCACAGGGGCATGAACTCATTTTATGGGTGGGGTCAGCCTCAGACTTTTCCTGATCTGTCCCTGGCACCAAAGCTGTGCATTAAATGATGCTGCCTTTTGCTTCAAGGCTGTTCTCCAAAAGAACAGCTGTTCTTGGCTGGGAAGTAAGGGTGGTTATCCCTGCGCGAGAGAGGATGAGGAAGTGAATGTTGCCTTTTGAAATTAGGAAAATAAGGGGGTTAGTGAGTGTTTTTCTGTACTTCTATGTATTTTGATACTCAGGAATCTCAAAATTAGAACTTCATTATTTCAGAGTGAGGGATTTTTGTTGTTTGTCAAATGTTTCATGCCCTGGCATTCCAACTTGTGAGCTTTCTGAAATAAACCTTTCAAGTATCTTACTTCAAAGAATATTTAAAATCTGAGCAACAGTTCATTTTGGATGGAAAAGGGATCAGGTTTATCCCTGGAAACTCCGGGGAGGGCTGGGTGGCTACAGGTGAGAGAGGAAAGGCAAAGACAGGCGAGCCAATGGCACATCACAGCGGAGGCATTGCTCTGAAGTGGGGAATGGCTGTCCCAGATGTCCGGGGAGCCGGGAGCGTTGTCCAGAGCTGGGGCTCTACATGGCCTAACTGGGAATGGGCATGACGGCGACATGCACAGCAAGGATAGGGTTATAGTCATGGCTGGCCACTTCATTAGGTACACGGTGCATGTAATTCCTAGCACTTACTTTTATTGTATTCTCTTTGTGAAGCATCTCACATGTCTCCTCGGCATAGCTGTCTTGACCACCCAAATAACTTCCTTCCCAGTTGCCCTCCTGGCTATCTCTGTCTTCCCCGTTAATCCCCTTCCTGCCGAGTACATATCAGCTTCAAAATATGATGGAATTTATCTTCTACTATATAAGTAGCTTAGAGACAAATGTTTTAATACTGTTTATTAACTGAAATATCCTCGGAGACTGGGGGTGTAGGTCAGTGGTAGAGTGTTAGTGTTACATATGCACAGGCTGGAGGTCCAGTCTCAGTGCCACCAACTATATACGTATCTGTAAAGCATGGCACTAATAGAAACTTAGTTAATATCTAAATGAGTAAATAGATAAATGGGTATGTAATGACATGGCAGGAGCTGGGCAGGGCTGTGGTAGGAGGAAGGTAAGTGAAAGGCTTTGAAGAGGGAGTGGGTGCCTGTGCAATGTGCATGAAAATCTGAAGCATTTGTTGAACTTGTAAGATATATCAGATATATCAGTTCATACTGAGGGCCACCCGTCCTCACCCTAGTCACCAGTTATTTGTTCTAGTCACCAATCCCATCCCTGTCTCCCTTTCAACTTCCTTAATTTTTGTTTTTGTTTGGTTTGGCTTGGTTTTTTTCAAAACAGAGTTTCTCTATGTAGCCCTGGCTGCCCTGGAGCTTGCTCTGTAGACCAGGCTGGCCTCGAACTCACAGAGATCCACCTGCCTCTGACTTGTCAGTGCTGGGATTTAAAGGTGTGAGCCACCACTGCCTGGTGTTACTCTTTATTTAAATATAATTCTCCTTATGTACCTGTTAGACCATTGTAGAACTTAACTGCCAATTTTTGTCTTTTCTTTAACTACAATGTTGTATTGCATCATACAAGATCCGTAAGGTTACTTTGCTGTTCATTTCTTTTATGCTCTTTTAGGACCCTGTGGTCAGTTTGATTATAGAGCTAAGAGTTAGTGAGAAGTGGGCTCTTTCAGAAAAAAAAAAAAAAAGTTCACTGGTGTGTACATTTTGTCCTGAAGCCTTTGGTTCCTAATTCTTCCCCGTGAATACTAAGGACACTGTTCTGTAAGTGTGACGTGGCTGACATTGTTATAGCACGGTTTCCCCTTCTTGTCCTTATGCTATTAAGATTGTGTTAGTTTGTGATCTTGCCTTTCGCCTCAACTTCTGAAACAAAGAAGGCCCACACCAAGTTGTGGTGCAACTGCACTCTTTATACCACATGTTACTGAATACAGTGGGCATGGAGCTGTGTGTTACATTAAAAATATAAATTAGTTCTATTTCAAAATTATTTGTCTTTTTAAACCGATCAAAATCTAGCTGTGTAATATAGTTTTTAATCTATTATTATTATTACTATTTTGTATCATTGACAGCTTTGGTTAATATACTATTCATTTTATCTAACTGATTAATAAAAATATTGAGCAGAGTAGAGTCTGAGATATTTGCAATTTTTCGTGGCCTAAATTGTATTAAGTCAGACTTCAAGTTTAGTACAGCTCTCAACTGCTGCTCCAACACCTGCCTGCATGCCACCGTCCTCCTCCCCGGAGGACTAAATGTCTGAAGCTGTAAGCAACCCCCCAATTAAATGCTTTCTTTATGAGAGCGATGCCTTGGTCATGGTGTCTCTTCACAGCACAGAGCAGTGACTAAGACAGAGACCCAATATTAAGCTTTTCTATTCACATGGAAAGAAGAACCAGGAACCAGAACCATCCAGAAAGGCCATCTCATCAAAACTCAGTCTCATGGTCTCACGAATACCTATTTTGACCCTTTTGTTGATGATGAAACATATAAAACAGCAAGTGACCAAGATGGTGGCCAGCTAGGGGGTAAGAATCACCTCTACTCTCAAGTTAATTGACAGCCAACATGTCACCTGAACAGCTGATGCTTTCTGCTTGACCCTACCCTGGCATCCCAGGCAGAGAGATGGTTACTTTGTCTTATTGGTTTACCCAGGTCAGAAAGTAAGAGCCAGGGATGACAGTCCTTTCCATCATCATAGAAAAATGAAACCTGGGATCTTAATCTGAACTGACATACTATAACTCCAAGCAAGGACTTTATTATTTTTATTTTTATTTTTATTTATTTATTTTTTTTTTTGGTTTTTCGAGACAGGGTTTCTTTGTGTAGCTTTGCGCCTTTTCCTGGAACTCACTTGGTAGCCCAGGCTGGCCTCGAACTCACAGAGATCCGCCTGGCTCTGCCTCCCGAGTGCTGGGATTAAAGGCGTGCGCCACCACCGCCCGGCTATTATTTTTATTTATTCGTCAACAACTTCATACATGTGTACAATGTGTTTTAGTCACGTTCTCCCCCATTACCTCTGACACCCCTCCCACTCTTTTTGAACCCCTTCTTCCCAGTAAGTCCCCTTCTATTGCATGTTGCTTTGGTTTTTTTGTGTTTTTGTTGCATTTTGTCACCCATGGATTTTAATTAGGGCTGCTTGCATGAGCACAGATGTGGAGTTATTTTCTGGGGCATGGACAACTGCCTAGAAGCACACCTTTTAAATAAAGGATCAATTGGAGCTCTTTCATGTAGGTAGACAGCTGATCTTGGTAGGGACCAGGACGTAGCAACCTTGTTTGGGAATTGCTGTAATAGTCATCATCTCGTTAAAAAAATATTTTTAAAAATTATTTTCATATAGGGGGATCACATGAAAACAGTAGATCCCCTGGAGCTGGAGTTAAAAGCAACCATAATCCACCCAAGTGGATGCTAGCCAAACTCTGGTACATTACAAGAACATTATGCTCTTAACAGAGCCATCTCTTTGGCTCCTATTCAGTGTCTTAATCCAACCTGTGGAACCAGTTAAATTCCACATGGGGATTTTCCAAAGAGCTCTGTCAGTGTCAAGGCATTTCTCTTTTACAGAAGAATCAACTGAGTCAGTGAGAGAAGGAGAGTTTAAATCTATAATTTATACAAAGATTCCCAGCTATTCCATGAAGAGCCAAGAGCATGTGTCATATGGTCACAATACCATCCAAACATGAGACTTAACTACTACCCAGATAGCTCCCGTGCTCCAAGCAAGTAACTAATCAATTTCAAATCTCATTTATAAAATAACATCTCTTTGTTGTAGTCTGGGGACACAGTTTTCTTAAAAAAGAAAATCTTTTAAGTGCACAACTCTGCTTCCATGGATTTTGTGTGTGCAAGTATGTGAATACTCATTTCCTCCTTGTCTTCCCTAAACCCTGACTACTTAACCCCAACAGGCAGTCACCTTTTCTGTTCACCAAGTATCAGGATTTTGTGGGAGGCTCCTTTTCAAGATACTTCATAGTTTCTGAATGCCAAGAACTAATCAGCAGGCAGAGTGAGAGGAAGAGTGGGGGTGGGGGAGAGAGAGAGAGAGAGAGAGAGAGAGAGAGAGAGAGAGAGAGAGAGAGAGAGAGAGAGAGAGAGAAAGAGATAGTAAGGGGGCAGGAGAGAGACAGAGACAGAGACTGGGCCTGACATGGCTTTTGAAACCTCAGAGCCCACCCTCCCAGTGACACACTTTCTCCAACAGGGCCACACCTCCTTCTATTCCTTTCAAACAGTTCCACTCCCTGGTGACTAAGCATTCAAATGTATGAGCTTATGTAGGCCGTTCTCATTCAAACCACCACAGTCTCTGTGCCCTAGGGCATTTTTCTAAAGCCCCTGTAGACCTCCTCTAAATAAAATCCTGCAGCCTTGGTTCTTCTCTGTTGCTCTCAAGATCAACTAAAACACTTTCACTTCCTCCCTTCTTTTCTTTTTTTTTTTTTTAAATTCTCTTTCCCTCCTATTCTCTTTCTCCCTGTCTTTCCTTTTCCTCTGGAACCCCTTTCCTTGACATAGAGGTTATCAGCACTTTTTATATTCCCCTAAGAATTTTCCAAAATCTGTATTACTTTCATGCCAGTTTTTAAAACTTTTATTTATTCTTTGTGGATTTCACATCATGCATTCTAATCTAACTTATCTCCCTGCCCCCTTTCATCCACCTTCTACCCTTGTGAACCGCCCCCCCAAACAAAACCGAATTTGAAAGCAAAACCAAAAATCAAAAGAGAGAGGGAGGGAGGGAGAGAGAGAGGGAGAGAGGGAGAGGAAGGGAGGAATCTTATTGTGGAAGCTGTAGTATGGCCTGTTGAGTCACACAATTTACCCTTAGTCCATTTGTCTTTACTTGCAAGTGTTCTTTGCCTTGAGTCATTGGTCTGGCTGGAGATGAATATGCAACCTTTTATTATTGGTTTTAAAGAATTGTAATGGATTTGATTTCTCATATATTATAAAAATATGAAGTAAAATTATAACATTAATAATCAGATGTACTTAGTAGAATCTAACTACCATTCGTAATTTGATACTGATTATTATTCCTTTGAAAATACCTAAAGATCTTTTATACCAGTTGAAAATATAATTTTCTCAAATCTTTGAGTTTCTACTTTTCCTAAAGAATTTTTTTGTAACAAATATGTATTTACGCTTGAAAATCTTAGCAACTGTGAAACATACACATTATATGACCATTCATTTATCTCTCTGGATGTCTAGTTAGGGTTTCTATTGTTGTGATAAAGACTACAGTCAAAAGCAACTTGTGGGGAGAGGGGCTTATTTCATTTACATTTCCATCATTTAGGAAAGTCAAGACAGGGACTGAAGGCAGAAACCTGGAGGCAGGAACTAAATCAGAAGCTGTAGACTGTGAAGAAATACCACAACCAAGGGAAAGTATTTAATTAGGGGCTTGCTTACAGTTTCGGAGGGTTAGTTACATGACCATCGTGGTGGGAAGAGTGACAGCAGGCAGGCATGGCACTAGAGCAGAATCTGAGAACTATCTCTTTATCTTCAAGCAGCAGGCAGAGAGCCACTGGGCCTGGCATGAGGGTTTTGAAACCTCATAGCCCACCCCCAGAGACATGCTTCCTCCAATAAGGACACACCTATTTCAACAAAGTCACACCTCCTAATCCTTCTAATCCTTCAACAGTTCCATTCTCTAGTGACTAAGCATTCAAATACATGAACCTGTGGAGGCCATTCTCATTCAAACCACCACATTTACTATACCTCAGGATCTGCCTGTGGGTGGTACTGTCCCCACATCAATCATTAATCAAGAAAATGCCCCACATACATACCAGCAGGCAATCTGATGGAAGCATTTTTTTCAATTGAGGTTCTAGATAGTTCTAACCAATTGGGACATTGGATAATGTTTAAAGTAAACAACAAAAAGGATGGAAGAGTTCTCTTAATTTTTATAAATTTAACATTAAAGAAATCCATGTTCTTTTGATATTCAGAAAGCTATGTGTAATTAATGTATGCAACTTTACAAGTTTCAGTATAGCCGTGCTGCACCTCTACCTGGATTCTAAACCTCTGCAGCTGTAATGATAATGATAATAATAATAACCTATTATCTCCAAAAGTTTCTACTTGCCGTATGTAGTGGTTTGAATGAAAATGACCCACAGAGGTTCATATGTTTGAATACTTCAGTAGGTGAAATTGTTTGAGAAGGATTAGGAGATATGGCCTTGTTGGAGATGCGTCACTGGGAACCTTTGAGGTTTGAAAAGCCCACACCAATCCAAGATAACTCTCTACCTTACACTTTTGGATCCAGATGTAACCTCAGCTACTGTGGCATCTCTGTTGGCCTGCTGCAAGGCTCCCTGCTGTGATAATCATGGACTCACACTCTCAGCTCCAAGTAAATGCTTTCCTTTATAAGTTTCCTTGGCTATAGTGTTTTATTATAAAAATAGAAAAGTGACTAAGACAGAAGTTCGTACCAGGAGTTGGGTAGTGTTGTGATGGCCCTGACCATTCTGGATTTTTCTTTTTTTCTTTTTCTTCCTTCCTTTCTTTCTTTCTTTCTTTCTTTCTTTCTTTCTTTCTTTCTTCCTTCCTTTCTTTCTCTTTTTCTTTCTTTTTTTGTTGTTGTTAAGAATGTGGAATGTTTTAGGACCTTGGATTAGGAAAGCCATTAAATGTTGTGAGCAGGGCTTGACAAGCCATCCTTATTGAAGCTTGGAAGACAGTAGTGCTGAGAGCAATGTGGACTTTGTAGGCCCAGCTCAAGAGGTTTCATAGGGGAACAGTATTAGCAACTAGGCTGGAGATCAGCCTTGTGATTTCTTGGCAAATAATGTGGCTGCTTTTTACCCTTGTCCTAAAAGTCTGCCTTAGGCTAAATTGAAAAGTTTTGGACTAACTTCATCGGCAGAGGAGATTTCAAGACAGCCTAATATTGACTCTGTTGTGTAGTTACTAGCGGTCACTCTTACACTGCTCTACAATGACAGAGGGCAAGCAGGGCAAAAAGGAAGTACAGTTATACAGTTTGAAGCAAAAATAGTACTAGACAATTTACTATTTGAGCCAATGCTTATGCTGAAAGAGATAATGAGAGGCCTGGTGTGAAATGGAATAAAGGGAATAGTGCACTGAGGGTCAGACCCCACCCAGCAAAGCTTCCAATTTATAAAAAAGGAACTTCCCAAGGGCTTTTCTGCTCTACAACCAAGGGAAGCTTGTGTAACAAAGGAAAGCAGGGAAAGAAAGCTTATGCAAATATAATTCAAGGAGGAAGCCAGACTCCATCCTAAGCAGGCAGCTGAACTTGGTAACCTTGGCCAAGTGGTTCTGGCTGTAGAGAGTCATGAAGGAGTTATCAGTAAATGGGTCACGGAATCTTTCTCTGCAGAATCTTTCTTTGCTTTGGTCCAGTATTTCCTCAGGATGTCCCATTCTGCCCTTTTGGAATGGTAATGTTCTGTGCCATGTTCTGCATATGTTGGAAATATGTCATTTGCTTTTGATTCTGATTTTACAGGGGGTTGCAACTAAGAGCTTGCCTTGAGTCTCAGGAAAGACTTCAACTTTGGACTTTTAAACTGTGTTGAGACTGTGAAAGCCTGCTCTGGCACGGTGCCAGCCCGCCTGCCGCCTGCTGCCTGCCATGATGGTCATGGACTCTGAACCTCTGCAGTTGTAAGCCCCAAATAAACTCTGTCTTCTCTAGGTTGCCTTGGTCATGGCGTCTTATCTTAGCCATAGAAACGTAACTAAGATAGCAACTCAAACAGTCATTTTAAAAAATTGAGCATGCCAGCACACTGTAATCCAAAGCTTTGTCTGTATGCTGAGGAATGACAACAGGAAAGTAAATTAAAATCTTTGCTTTTTGTACAGTTGCGTCTATAAGAACAGAAATGTTTATATATACAGTCAATCTGTGGCCAGTTATGACATACCGTGCATCTGAATTTGAGTAAGGTGTTTCAAGTTTCATTTCTTGGCATTTCGAGGGTGTGCACTGTATAAACTGGGCGTATTGTATGTTCAGAACTAAGGCTGCAAAGAAGTCATGTAATGTACTGCAGAAGAATGCTCCTAGAAACACCTTGGATTCTTCATGCAACTAGTTTTGAATTGATTTCTGGTTATCACACATTCTGAAGTTTCACAGCAATGAAAATTTCACCCCACATTCAGTAATGTGACCCTACTTACAGATTAAGAAACTGCAGTTTGAGAGACTGACTCTCTTGAGCTGGTCTTGTATCTTTGGTTCTATGACTGAGTTGTGTTATATCAGGGAATGATTTCCAGAAGTTCTTGCTCTTACTATGTAGTAAAGGAATGTCTATGTCCTTCCACAAACAGGCATTTTCTGTGTCCTTTTTCTTTCTGGAAAGTAGGGCCTGGGGCATGGCTTCCCAGTCCCCCTGACCTGGGTCATGTGGTAACCCTGTTTGTGTCCAGGGAGTGAATATGCTCTGGATGTGGATGGCCCATAGACTGTTTTCCTGGTCATGCGATCCATCTCTGCAGCGAACATGACCAGATTAGGAACGGCTATAACTGAAGGCTAATACGTGGGACTTTACTTAAAGTGGAGATTTCTTACTGAGTATTCCCATTCTATATTGACTATAAGGAAGAAGCAGTATACTTCCTAATGTGGCTGTGTGTATCTATTTAGAATGGCCTGTTGAGGATAAAGGCTAAAAACCAATCTCATTTGCAGACACTTCCTCCTTTTGTTTCTGTGCATGGTTGCCCTGCCTTGAATTGTTGGGGGGGGGGTACCCCTGCTCCTGTCAGTCACTTTGGGGTAGATGCCTTTTCTAGATCACCTGCCCTGAGAGAGGGGTGAATGATTGGAACTTTTGCTACCATTTTTGTCCCATGTCTGTGCATAGTAAGTTGACCTTTGATTGATGAGCTTGGATATCTCTAATGATTGAGAGTTGTCATGATGAACTAGCTCTGTGTCATTTGTCAGAGCTTCAGATTATTTGGAGTTGACTTGGAATACTGGTCTCTATGTGCCAGGACTATTCATTGTTTTGCAAGACCTCTTGCATATGATTAGCCTTGCTGGACAGGCTAGGACAGTCCCTGTACCTCACTCACCCCAGAGTCAAATCCTTTAAACTTCAATGTCTCATAGGCCTCCAGCTCCTAGAGACTTATGTCTCCATGCACCTAGTCCCACTGTAGCCACCTCAGCTAACTTCTAGATGGTAATGAAGCCTCTCCAGTCCCAGGACTGTGGGCTTTATTGGCTATAGGAAGTGCTAGGATTTCATTATCCTGAAGTGCCAATTATAGAACTTAAAATATATGTTGACTGCCTTTATCTTCTAATGTGTCATGGCAAAAACAGTGTTAATTATGGACTTTGTATGGTAATTATGGATCCTTTGTGTAGAAGGCCAGGCTCATTATGTTTTCTAGGGAGTCAGTGGCCCTGGGGACAGGGGATGTGGGGTACTTGCCATCACTCTGGTGTAGCAGATTTTCAGGAAGTCTTTGGTTTTTCAGAAGGAAATGCATATCTAGATTTTTATGTTAGGTTTCTATAACTTAAAATTACTATGGGATAATTAAAACACATGCACAGGTGGGTAGTTGGAGATCATCTTTCCAGTTCAATTTCCAGTAAGGCCTGTGAGTGTAGTATGGATCGAGTAATGCCTATGTTTAGTTGTGTGTATGCAGAGGTCTCTGTGAGTGTGTTTTCTTGCTATCTCTTAAATTCATGTGAGATTCTGTAATTTACTGGAAGTTGGGAAGATGTATTGGTTTGCAGAAGGTTAAATTAAAGACCACTGCATGAGAAGTATGAGGTTTCCCTATAAAATGCACTAAAATGAATCTAAGAAGGCTAGGTACTTCCTACCATGTTGTCTCTTCTTAGAAAGCCTCAGAGGTCACTGGAGCCAGCCTACTGCCTCTCACAGTTATCTTGTTTTATCGGGGAGAGGCAGCCTTAGTCTGCCAAGATCCTGTGTCTGTGGTATCTCTGGAGTGTCTATTTTAATTCCTCAGACTCTGGAGGCAGGCAGGGCTGGGTTAAAACTGGCTATGAGCAGGTAGGTGGTAGGTGAGAACAGTGGAATCAAAACTCAGTTCTCTGCCACTTCCGAGAGCTGTAGACTATTCTGAGGTTTTACAGCTCACCTGGGGCTGCTAAAATCCAGGTCAGTGGGATTATGATATGTCTGGCCCTCTGCCAGGTAGGACAGTTAGTGGGATGTGGGTCAAGTGTGATGCAGTTTCATTCATTTGCAAGTCAAAGACTTCCCTTCTGTGTCCCAGAGGCACTCAGGGCAGAGTAGGGGAATCCTGTGTTCCTACCTATGGCAGTAAAAACTGAGGCTCAGCTCTTGGCACAAGCGGGCTCTGTGTGATTCAGCCCTTATGCTTCAGCCTCTTGTCTCTTAGCCCTGCTATTCCATTTCCAAGCAGAGGCCTTAATTCCGCTTCTCATTAGCTTTTGGGTTTTGGGTTATACAGGGAGATACACAAAGTATTTGTATGTTTTTCATGTTAACTTTTAGTCTTAGAATAGGTTTTAGATTTGGAAAAGTTGTAAAAGTTGTACAGAGCTCTGTGTGTAGCAATGACCCGATTTCCCCTCTGTGAACATTTGCACTGCCATCCTATGCCTGCCTGAACCACAACAGTAAAACCCAGCATTGGCATGGTACTGTGAATTGTTGTTGTTTTTTAACGTTTATTCCCTCCTACTAATGGCCCGTGTTCTATTTCAGGATTCAATCATAGATCCAAACCCTCTCCCACTCTCCTTCAGATTCATGGCTTCTTTTTCCACTAATTATTATTGCATACACGTATGTATTTGTAGATGTATATGCATATATATTTTCCTAAATATAACCTGTTCAGTCTGTATACTGTTACTTGTATGGATGTTTTCAGGGCTGACTGTTTCACACTGGGCAACTGATTGGCATGCTCTTCCCTGGAGAAGACTGTGTCTCCTGCTCCCAAGATTTCCTAGGTTGCCTGTAGTTCTTTGTGTAGGGTTGAGGCCTTGTGGGCTTTTCCCTGGCCATGTTGGTGTCATCCTTCTTCAACTCACATTTGGACAGTTGTGTTGGTAAGATTTTATGATAGTACTAGGAGACACAAACTCAGGGTGATTTTCTTGGTACTCTGGCTCTTAAAATCTTTTTACCTCCTCTTCAGCAGTGTTTCCTGAGCCATAGGTGCTGGGAGTGTTTTGTAGACATATCCATTAAGACTGGGCTCCACAACTCTGCATTTTGATTGGTTGTGGTTTTCTGTAGTGGTCTGGTCTCTGTCTGTGGCAAAGAGAAGTTTCCTTGATGCGGAGTGAAGACTACACTTATCTGTGGATATAAGGACAGATGTTTATGGATTGTTGTCAGGAATTATGATGACTTAGTAAATTAGAGTTATAGATTCTCCTCCAATAACTATGATTTCAGTAGCACCGAATAGTTAGCTAGGGTGTTTTGCCAGTATGTAAGTCTGTGAACCATATGCATGCCCCAGAAGGGCATTGAATCTCCTGGAACTATAGTCACAGACTTCTGTGAACTATCATGTTCATGCTAGGAATTTTTGTGCCTTGCTGTTGGGATCTACTTTTTAGAGGAAGGTACTTTCAGTTCTTTTAATTGATTCTGGTAATACTACATCTACCTTTAATAAGGAGTGTACATGCACTTTTTAGTCTTGATTTAACAGTGTTTGCATTATTTTGTCTATCCTTTCAGTATATTTTGTTATTTCTGTAGGTTCAAATACAATAAGGTATTGTATACACTCTTGTACATATTGTATTTTTATGTCTGTATAAGAATACTTTATATGAATATAATATATATATATATACACCAATGTTTTATTAAATCCATACTAATCCTAATTATATGTATTTAAGTTTTGTTAACTCTTGAGCTATGTAGAATGCCAGAATTGCCCTTAAATGTTTTTATTCTTTGAGAATTTCATACAATGTATTTTAGTCATATTCACTCCCCAGCCTTCCCCCATTCAAGGTCTACATCCACCTTTCTGCATTCTTCCCCAACTTCATTGTTCTCTCTCTCTTAAAAAAAGGCGGGGGGACCTATCAAATCCAATTTGTGCTGCCCATATCCTCCAGGGTGTGGTGCCATCCATTGGATGGTGGTGGGCCTACCAGGATCCACCCTTAAATCAAACTGACTCTCCCTCCCCCAGAAGCCACTGTCCATAGCTTCTACCTTAGAGGGCTTACAGGTGAGGTTCATGAATCATTTCCCACTTCCTGTTAGAATGTTGACTGGCTTGATCTTGATGCTATGTAGCCTCCACAGTTGCTGTGAGCTCATGAGTATATCCTGTCATGTACAGGCGACAGTTGTGGTTTCCATACCTCCTCACCTCTTAGCACCCCTTTCTAAGCCATTCTTACTAAGGTGGGGTAAAGTTTCAGAGGTTTAATTTGCATTTCCCTAGTTGCTAAGGTTGATGATCATTTTTTGAAATATTTCCCTTTCATTTTTTCTTTTTTCTTTTCAGAACTCTCTGTTCACATTCATAGCCCATTTTAAAACCTGATTGTTTTCTTGACCATTTTTTTGAGTTGTTTATATATTTTGTATATTAATCCTCTGTTGGATGTATAGATGGCAGGGATTCTTTTCCACCCTTCTTCTTTAGATTCCTTAGACAGTTTCCTTTGCTGTACACAGCCTTTTAGTTTTATGAGGGTCCACTTGTCAATTGATGGCCATAATGCCTGGGGTTCCATTCTGAAAGTCATTTTGTGTGGTTCTGCCTGTGGGTTTTTTTTTTTTCTTTTCTAGAAGCTTCAACATTTCAGGTTTCACATTGACATCTTTGATCCACTTGGGGTTAATTTTTGTTCAGAGTGCTAGGTATGGATCAGTTTTCTTCTTCTACATGTGGGTACCTAGTTTTCCAAATATCATTTGTTAACGATGATGTTTTCTCTCTGGTGTATGTTTGTAGCCTGCATGTAATAGACTTCCCTATGTTCTCCTACCGTATGTACTGTGTTCATGTAGAACTCGGTTTACTCCTTTCAGAGGAATGCATCTGCATGTCCATGGAATGCCTGGGGCAAGATGTTTCCTTCTTCCTCAACATATGCTTTTGGCATCTTTGTCAAATCTCAGATGGTCGTAGTTATGTACACATATGTATACATATGTAGTTTGTATATATCATGTTTGGCTCTTCAGTTTTGCTGTATTGGTCAATATATGTGTTTCTTCACTGGTGCTGTACTGTTTTTATTACTGTAGTTCTGGTAATTGCTTCAGCATTGTTCTTTTTGCTTGGGATCACTTCTTCCATCTGGGGTCTTTTGAAGTTCCACATGAATTTTAGAATGGTCCTCTCTTTTTCTTTGAAGAATGTTGTTGGAATTTTGATTGGGATTGTATTGAATCTGTAAATTGCTTTGGGTAGAATGGTCATTTTCTCAGTACCAGTTCTACAAATCCATGAGTATGGGAGTCTTTCCATACTCCAGTGCCGCCTTCAATGTCTTTTTTCAAAGACTGAAAGTATTCATTGTAGAGGCCTTTCACCTCCTTATTTAGATTCCTTCCTAGATATTTTATTTTCTTTGAGGCTTTTATGAATGGGAATGTGTATTTTGTTGTTGTATAGAAAGGCTACTGGTCTTTTGTAAGTTAATTTTTTTTGTATCTTTCCTCTTCCGTGAAATTATTGATCATTTCCAGAAGTTTTCTGTTTGTGGCTTTGGTATCTCTTGGGTATTATATTATCTGCAAGAAGGGATAATGTGACTTCTTCTTCTTTTCCTATTTGTATCCTTTAATTTCCTTCTCTTGCCTTATTGCTCCAGCTAGTGTTTCCAGGACAATATTGAAAACCATTAGGGATAATAGGAAACCCTGTCTCATTCCAAGTTTTAATGGGAGTGCTGGGAGTTTTATTCCATTTAAGGTAATGTTAGCTGAGGTTTGTCGCTTGTAGCCTTTATTGTGTTGGGATTTGTTCCCTTCAGTCCTACTCTCTTTGGGACTTTTATAGTGAAGGCATATTGGATTTTTGTGGAAGACTTTTTCTGAATCTTTTGAAATGATCATGTGGTTATTTTCCTTAAGTCTGTTTATATTACTTATTTATTGACTTCCAAATATTGAATCATCCTAGAATCTTTGAGATAAAGCCAATTTGATCATGGTGGATGATCTTTCGATACATGTCTGTATTTGGCTTACAAGTATTTTATGAGGATTTTTGCAACTGTTCATCAGGATATTGACCTGTAGTTTTTGTTTTTTGTTATGTCTTTAGCTAGTGTTAGTATTAGAGTAATACTGGCTTTGAAGAAGGAGTTTGGTCATGTTCCTTCTGTTTCTATTTCTTTGATTAATTTAAAAATTATTGATTGCAGATCTTTGAAAGTCTGGTAGAACTCTGCTGTGAACCCATCTGGCCCTGGACTTTTTCTTATCTGGAAAGTGTTTTATTACTCTTCAGTCTCCTCATTTGTTACTGATCTGTTTAGGTTGTTGACCTCTTAGTTTTATTTTGGTGGCTTGGAGGAATCTAGAAATCCATCCATTTCTTTTAGATTTTTAAACTTGATGGCGCACAGGTTTCTAAAGTATTCCCTTACATTATTCTGAATTTCTCTGGTGCCTGTTATAGTGTTTCTCTGTTCATTTCTGATTCTGTTCATCTGACATGTCTCTTTCTTCCTTGGTTTAGTTGCGCCAAGGGTCTGTTGATCTTGTTTGTCTCCTAAAAAACAACCAACCAAATAAACAACAAAGACTCAGCTCTTCAATTTCTGGCATTGTTTTCTTTGTTTCTGTTTCATTAATGTATGCTCTGATTTTTTTATTTCTTACAGTCTATTACATTTGGATTTGGTTTGTTCTTGTTTTTCCGTAGTTCCGAGTCGCATCATTAAGTCATTTATTGGTGCTCTTTCTGGGTTTTTAATGTGGGAGCTTAGAGCTATAGCCTTCCTTCATAGGACCGCTTCTGAATGTGCCCCAGAGGTTTTGTTGGGTGTGTTTTCATTTTCACTTAGTTAAAATAGTTTCTTATATCTTTCATTTCTTTGACTCATTCATTATTCAGTAATTAGTTGTTTAATCTCGGTAAGTTTGTGTACTTACTAAAGATTTATTTGGTGTTGATTTTAAGTTTTATTTCATTATGGTTAGACATTATGGTTATTTCAATGTTTCTGAATTTGTTAAGATTTGTTTTGTGACTCATTATGTGGTCTATTGAAGAGAGGTTCTCTTGGGCTGCTAAGTAGAAGGCGAATTCTTTAACATTTTGGTGGAATGCCCTGTAGATACCTTTTGGGTCCATTTGATCTATGCTGTAATTTAATTCTCATGTTTTTCTGGTCTGTTGTCGTCCGTATAACCTGTCTAGTGGAAACAGTGGGTATTGAAATCACTTAATATTGAGGTGGAGGTGTGGATGGAGCTCACCAATCTGGATCGGTGCTGTGGCAGGTTTGGGGCCTGGGAAGTGTACAGGCAGGGTAGGATAAGGTGGACTCACTGGGCTGAGCCAAAATGCATGCTGTCCTGGGCTTGGAGATTGGATGTGCTGTGAGTGGGATTAAGTTCAGGAAGACACATGGAGTTGGGATTGTGCACAGGGTGTATATTCTGGCTCAAGCCTTGGGGTCTGTTTGGAGCATTCAGGGTCTTTCCTCATGAGGCCTATACACTGGATGTGCAGTTTGGGCTAGGTCTGAGGATTGGGGTGGATGCAAACAAGTTAGAGTGAGGCAGCTTCACCAGGCTAGGGTAAGGCACAGGATGTGCGGGCCAGTCTGGCCGGAGAGGTTAGATATGATGGGGTCAAGATAAGATCAGGAGGATGCAGGCCAGGCTAGCACACGGGATATAATTCATTGCACAAGCCTGGAATTGGGCAGGGCACAGGCAGGGTTTATGTGATGAGGACTAAGTCTGAGAATTGGAGTGCAGTCAGGACTCACCTTTCTGGGCTGGAGTATGTAATGTGTGGGTCGAGCTGGCACTGGCAGATGGATATGGAGCAGGCAGAAGGTCAGAAAGGCACAGTTTTGCTTTTGTTTTTGTTTGTTTTGTTGTGTTTGAATAATATTTTTATTTATCATTTGAGAATTTCATACAATATATTTTGATCATATTCTTTTCCCTTCCCAACTCCTCTAGATCCTCTCCTCGGACTCACTCTATTACATTTTCTCTCTTTGTCTCTCTTCAAAGAATGAATAAGATTCATGGAGTCCAGCTTGTTTTGTCCAGCTGGTCAACTACTCCTGGATGTTGTGTCTGCCCTGGAATGTGTCAGTATACTGTTAGGTCTCAGAGAATCCCAGGACAAATGGCCAACTGAGGTGCCTATTTAACATATGAGACAGACACTGGCCACCAGGCTCTTGGCATCACAGGTATCCTCTAACAGGGTCCTGGCTCCTCCCAGCACCCCTTCCCCCTACCCTAAACTTCTCCATCCTCCCAGCTTCTCTTCCTATATAACCTCAGCCATTTTGGCTCTGTGCAGTCTTGGTTCCTCTTGGTTCTCTTGGTTCCCATATGCTCTCTTGGCCTCTTGAGGCTTCTCTCTTCTCCTCTTGCTTAACTCTCCACCCCCCTCTCATGGTCCAGTTCAGTCTGGACCCTTCCAGATGCCTCTGGCTGTGCTCTCCCTCATATCTACAGTAAAACCTCAACTACCTAGGAGCAGTCATTTCTTCATTTTCATTCATCTTGTACTGAAATCAGAGATGAATGAAAGTCGAAGTCATGACTGCTCCTAGGTACAGTTGAGGAGAAGGTTTTTATTGTAGATATGAGGGAGAGCACAGCCAGAGGCATCTGGAAGGGTCCAGACTGAACATGACCAGTTGAATAGACTGAGCCATGAGAGGAAAGAGAAGGGGAGCCCTAGAGAGGATGAGAGAGGAGCCAGGAGGTCAAGGAGCCCAAAATGGTTGAGTTATATAGGGAAGAGAAGCTGGGGGAAGGGAAGCAAAGCTCAGGGGCTGGAGAGGTTTAGGGTAGGGGGTGTAGGTGAGAAGTGCTGAGAAGAGCCAGGACTCCATAGAGGGTACTAAGTGATGCTAGAAGAACCTGGTAGCCAGCATCCACTTTGACATGTTAAATAGGCACCTCAGTTAGCCATTTGTCCTGTGCTTCCTTGAGACCTAACATATTTCAAGTATCACTCCACTAAAGAAAACTGACTCCTCTCCCGCCCCCCGCCCGCCAGCAGCAATCAAGTGCCCATAGCTCCTTGGCTAGCGGTTGGACTCCGTGCTTTCCTCCCTCCATGTTGGGATTTTGTTTGGCTTGAGCTTGTGCGGGTCTTGTGCGTGCTGACGCAGTCTTTGTGGGTTCATATGTGCCTCTGTCATGCTGTGTTTGGAAAACACTGATCCCTCAGTCATCCACCACCTCTGGCTCTTAGAATATTACTGCTTCCTCTTCTGCATAGATCCCTGAGCCCTGAGGAGAAGGTTGGGATACAGATATCCCATTTAGGACTGAGCATTACAAAGTCTCTTAATCCGTCACATTTTTCAGTTATAGGTCTTTATATTAATTTACATCTACTGCAAGAAGAAGCTCTGATGTGCACTGAGTGATGCATTGATCTGTGGGTACAGCAATATGTCATTAGGAGCATTTTATTGCTATGTTCATTTAGTAGAATAATAGTAGTAGGTTTTCCCCTAGGACCCATTAGCTATGTAGCCTCCGGTTCTTGGTCTCATCAACGGTGTCAGATATGAATTCCATCTCACAGAGAGGGCCTTAAATCCAAAGAAAAAAAGTGGACGGTTACTCCTATGACATTAGTGGTGATATTGGTGTTATGAATTATTACGAGGGGACCCCGAGGGTATCCTGAGTGTCCAGGGAAACATGCTGGCATGCTGGGCAGATGCATCGATGGGCTGGTTGTTGGTTTTAATGCTGCAGTGCGGCAGTGCAATGTTATTCATTAAGCGGCGCTGTTACTGTGTGAGAAGAGGCATGACAAAACTCACTATCAGAGTTTTATTAGGAGGAGAGAGGGGAGAGGACAGAATGTGCGGTCAGGCCTGTTGGAAAGACACGTGAGGAAGAGGGAGAGATGGGGGAGGAGGAGAGAGCCGAAAAGGGGGAGGAGTCTGTTAGCAGCTTTTTAAGGATTCCCCTGCACATGCGCCTATGGGCTTATGGAGCTACGCCACACATGCACAGATTGTGTGATCACTCTGCATGCAAATTATGCGATCACTCAGTGCATGGATTACATAGGATGTAAGGCCCCTTGCTTGGCTACTGAACTGCACATGTGCAGTCATGCAGCTGGGGGAGTGGCCAGGAATCTCAACACTGGCGGGCAACCCCTTCATGCAGGCATGGCGGCAGGGCGGCAGGTGGACATTCACAACCCAACTGCTACATCCACGCGGAAATGGTTTATTATAATAGAGAGACAAAGAGAAGATAGGAAAGAAGAGAGAAGGGGGGGTTGAGGGGTGCACACCTTGTGGGAGTGGAGGGAGAGAGAGAGAGGAAGGGGTGGAGTTTTTCTTTAAAAAGAGGCTTTTACGTCAGGACACAGAGCAGCCCCAAGGGGCAGGTCAGAATATTAACATTGGACCGATGTGTATTTATCTACAGGCAGGTTGTTACTGTATCTTGCAAGTTTATAGCTGGGTATAGTTGATGCTTTTCTCTTCTAGCAGCATGTATAGCACCTTACAGCACCGTGAATGATAGTCAGTAGGGCTAAAGCTTCTAGTAGAGTACCAGTTAGATTTCTCTAAGATTTATGACATACGTATGTGGTGTCTTGCCATCAAGTTGTGGAGGGTAACCCTTAGCATTGGCAGTAGCCTGTAATGTTTGGGGGTCTGTGGGACCTCACACACTCAAAAAAGAGGTTAACTCATTTCTGGTAGTGGGGGCTTTATTTAGTAGGATATGGTATCTAGTTTGGGTGTTCTTCCCAGTCATAGAGTAACTCCATTTAAACTCTGTTTATGTAGATACTTTAGGAGGCTTTCCAGGAGTAGGTGTTCATATGACATTTTCAAAAGACCTTTAGTGGAGTTATCCTTCCCCATAGTCTCTCTTCTACCATACCCTCCTGTCCTCACCACACTTAATTCTTGCTCTTCCAGTTTTCCCTTTATGACTCTATGGTCTATTTACCTTTGCTTGGACAATCCTGTTCTCACCTATGATCCCTTCCTTCCAAGTGACCTAACCTTTGTAGTTAAGTATAGAGAATACCTAACCTGTATTTCTAAATGAGACACACATATTTAAAGCTTAAAAGCTAAGATCCACGTATAAGAGAAAAATCCAGTGTTTGTCTTTCTGGGTCTGAGTTATCTCACTCAGGATGATTGTTTCTATCTTTTACCTCAATATTTCATTTTTCTTAACAGTTGAATACTATTCCATTGTATAAAGGTACCACATTGTTATTACCCATTCATTAGTTGATGTTTCTGTTTTCTGGTTATTATGAGTGGAGTAGTAGTGAACATGGATAAGCAGGTCTCTCTTTAGTTAAATATAGACTCCTTTCAGTACTGCTATCTATGACCCCAAAACCACTACCAAGTGGAAGACTTGTGTGCATTACTAAGTTTGGCTCCCAGCTTTGGACCTGCTAACTCCCAGATGATTTTACCCTCAATGGTGCTGGCCTCTTCTTAATCATAGTTCGTTATTTTTTAGCCTCACTTTACCACCATTAATTGTCTTAAGTACCTCAAAGATTTCACTTATTAGTCCTGGTCTGTTGTTAATCAAAGCTGATTCTGTAGCCCCAGTTGACCAGAAACCACGGATTCTTAATTCAAGTGCATCAGATGAATGGTCCTGAGAGTCTTTGCTTCCCTCTGAACTTCACAACTGGGCCTCGTTTCCATTACTTTCAATCCGTCACTTCTAGGCTCACACAGGACAGCCTATTAATCTTTGCACACTCAATGGATTTTTCCAGCCTAGACTTCCAAACACTTCCACACTCCTCCCCCCAAACAACATGGCCAGGTGTGTCTCAGCAATAGTCTACATACTCAGGTACCAGCATCTGGATTTGCGTTTTTGTTGTGGTAAACACCATAACCAAAACCAACTTGAGGAAGGGGTTAATTTGGCTTGGATGTCCTAATCATACTCTGTCATCAAAGGAAACCAAGGCAGGAACTCATGCAGGTCACCAACCTAGAGACAGGAACTGAAGCAGGGAATATTGAGAAACTCTGCCTACCATCTTGCTCCTCTGGCTCCTTCAGCATGTTTCTTATAAAACTTGGACCGCCTGCCAGGAGTGGCACTGCCTTCTGTGGGCTGGACTTGACCCCTCCCATATCAGTCATCAATCAAGAAAATGCTGCACATACAGGCCACAGACCACTTCCCTCTTCCCAGATGCTCCTAGCTTGTGTCAAATTCACACACACACACACACACACACACACACACACACACACACACACACACAAAACACCAAACCAAAACAACAACAAAAAACCCAGCCAGCACACTGGGTCTTTTCGATTTGTGCTGCTTGTCCTTGTTCCCACGTTGAGTAAGTCTTTCTTACCTCTTCACTATTACCTGTCTCTTGGATTGGCATAGGAGAGTGACTGACTGAGCCTGCTGACAAGGCCCAAGCTTTTACTTCAGTAACAGTACAGAGGTAAGTCTCAGTGAAGCTATTGGTCAAAACATAAAGCCAGAGAGGGAGTTCATTTATTTTAGGAACTAAACAGAAATCTGCTGGCCAACCAGAAAGTTATACTATCATTGCTGTGACATAATGAGCAGTAAATTCTACATTATTAAGGAGTTGGGAATACATTTGTACTAATAATTTTTATTAATGCACCAATGATCTTTCCGGTAGCTATTTCATTTCTTGAGACTTATTGTATGAATGTTTATCTGTCAACCATAGAAACATTACCCACCGCACATGGTGCATGCATATCTGCATTTATATACACACACATACACATAGATACACCTCTGTATACACATGTGTATATTAAATGTGTGTGCATTTATCCCAGCTTTTGTCTCTTTCATTGGCTAAGCAGCTACTTATTGAACTGATGTTGGGCTGTAATCATCCTTGTTGGTCATACTACTCTAGGACTTCTCTCCTACCTCAAGACCTCTTGAGCAAAAGTGAACTTCACCCTGCCCAGATTCTTCTGCTGGCTGTCAGCTATCTGGTTGTGAATTAGTCAGCTCCTTTGTTCTTCATCCTTTCAGGCACAAGCATTTTTCACAGCCCATTGCAGTCCTTTGAGTGTGAATGGCTCCCATAGGCTCAGTGTTTGAATACTTGGTTCTCAGTTGGGTAGGTTTAGGTGGTGTGGCCTTGTTGGGGGAAGTATGGCACTGGGGGCAGGTTTTCAGAGTTTAAGTTCTCGCACCATTTCAACTTCATTCTCTTTGGCTGCTACCATGATGGTTGACCATCGTGGACTCTCACCCTCTGCAACCGTAAGCCTACACAGCTTCTTCCTTCATTTTTAACTTACCTATGTGTATGATACATGTGTGCAAACCTGTGCCATGGAACACGTGTGGAGGTCAAAGTCAACTCATAGGAGTCAGTTCTCTCCTTCCTCTAAGTTGGTCCTCGCAATTGAACACAAGTCGTCAGGCTTGGTGACAGATACCTTTATTACCACCTGAAATACCACTGAGCTATTTCACTAGTCCGCTTCTTACTACTTTGTAGATGAAGAAGTCAGAGCTGAAGTAATCAGTGAGCAGACTCGATTCTCTGTATGCTGTTGAGGCACAGAAGCAGGTGTTGTGCTAGGTCATGTGATATGTTCATTCTGTAGATGGGAGTGATGCCACCATTCAGCCCAAGGCATGGTTTAGTCTTTAATCTCACTTGAGAAGCTTTTGGTTTTGCTTTGTTTTTGTAATCCTTCAGGTGAGATTCCTGGGCTTTCAGGAATGTACGTGTCATCAGAAGCTATGGCATACTCTCTTCCTGACATATAACTCAGATGATAGGCAGAGGGAGTACATACAGTGTGTTATGAATGCTTTATCTACTTTTTTTTTTTTTTGAGCATTTTTCTTTTGGACCCAAGGCACTTCTTTATCTTTCTGGATATTTCTATCTACAAGAGGTGAAAGTTGATTTTTGGTCCTTGGTCTGAGTTTGAGATTGACTCAGTTTGGGTTGGCTGAGTTGTGGCTTGCCTGGCAAAGCATAAAGGGAATCACTTGCCTTGCACAGTTCTCAGGCAAGCCCTGTGATATCACCAGTACAGGTGCCTTGGTTATAGGCTGTAAAACTGACTTGTGGGCTTTATTCCCTAATGTATTGTTTGTATCCTATGTGATTTTGTTTGAAGGGGTAGGTTTACTGGGGTAGAGTCTTAGGGAGCATAGGAAAATTTGGTCTCTTCAGTATGTCTGTTAGAGTTGGACCCAAAATTAAGGTTGATCTTTAACCATTTGTTGTCACCAAGTATCAGTTGCCATATCCACTGGCTGTGTTCACCAATCAGAGTCATGTGTTTTAGACCAGTCACCACCTTATACCATAATACCACTGTGGTCCTTCTATCTACCAGGGGAAGTTCTCTCCCTTTGGCCAGGTAGAAATGGTTCATAGAAGCTTATGTTTGCAGAAAGTTTACTATACTTTTTCAAACAGTCCTGACTGGCACTCTTCCTTCCTGAAAGAGCCAGGACAGTTAGCTGTAGTTCTGGATATTTGTCTCAGGGTATTCATAGGTTGTTCAAGATGGCTAGTGTTGGCATAAGGATAGTCTAGCTGGCTGTTAGTTCTTTTGCTCAAAGCATCTTGGGCAGCAAGACGGAGTCTAACACTGATAGGGAGTTGTACTGCTCTGTCTCCACTATTTTTACTTATTTATAGGGAAATAAACACCAGGAATGCTTACAGTATAAGCATAAGCACATCCTGACACTAATAATGATTTTAACAGATTTTAGCAATGCTTAATACTTGCCCAGTTCCCAGGTAAAGGTAGATTCTCTTTGTTTGCCTCATTATGCTTTCAGAACATTCTTATTCATTTTTACAGTCTTCAGTTTTGAAGGATGGTGTTTTTTGTGGCATTTGGAAAACATCACATAAACCTTTCCAGCTGAAGCCCATACATTAATTTCATATTACTTAGTGGCCCAAAGTTACCTCTGTAAGTGGGGATTGGAGAAACGGCTCATCAGGTAAGGGCACTTGCTGCTCTTGCAGAGTACCTGGGTTCCTTTCTCATCACCAACGTGGTGGCTCCCACAGTCCTGTCACTCTAGTTCTCGGAGTCTGATACCCTTTTCTGACTTCTACATGCACATGCACATTACACACATACATATAAAGTAACTATTTTTATATATTAAAATACTAAATTCTATTTTTTTTTAAGTTAAGATCTCTTTTTCTGAGAAAGAAAAAGGAATTTTTTCATGAGTTGCCCTCTGCATGGGCTTTGGGTTCCTTTTCTCTGTGGTTTGTTTGTGGAGGGTTGACCTTTCAAAACACAGAATGGAGGTTCTTTTAGCAAAGTTGTTATGTACTTGGTGCCTTGTTTTTATTCCTGGAGATGTGGTAAGTAATAGTGTTTTGTTTAGGTGTTGTTGTAGTTATTTTTTACTTACTGTGACAAAACGCTATGACTGACACAGCTTATAAGAGTTTCATATGGGGCTGGTTCTACAGAGTTAGAATCTGACCATGATGGCAGTTACCATGGCCGCAGACAGGCAGGCAGGCATGGTGCTGGAGCAGTAGCTAGGAGATTTTATCTTGATCCATAAGAGTGGGACAGCACTAGCTGGTGGCACACCTCCTCTATCAAGGCCACACCTCCCAGTCCTTCCCAAACAGTTCTTCTTTTGACCAAGAATTCAAATATATCAGCCTATATGCCCCATTCTCATTCAAACCACAGTATTCCACTCCTTGATACCCATAGGCTTGTGGCCATATCACAATGCAGAATGTATTTATACCAACTTAAAAAGTCCTAAGAATCTTTCACAGTTTCAACATGGTTTAAAATCCAAAATCTTTTTTGAGACTCAAAGCAGTATCTTAATTGTAACTCCCTGTAAAACAAAAGCAAAAAGCAAATCAGGTATTTCAGGCATACGATGGCATTAAATATACATTACTATCCCAATAGGGAGGAAAGGGAGCATAGTGAGGAAATACTGCACCAAAGCAAGACTTAAATCCAGCGGGTCCAACTTCAAATCCTGTAGCTCTGTGTCTGATGTCAAAGGGCTTCCACAGCCCCACCCTTCTAGCTTTGTTTTTACTGCAGTACACTTCTCTCTCTTGGGCCAGGTTTCACTTCCTGTATGCAGTTTTCACTGACAGACATCCCACTGCTCCGGCACCTCCAACATCCTGGTGTTTATAATTCAATCCAGGTTTCGCTTTCACAGCTTTATCCAATGCCCTCTCAGGGCCTCCGTGCACACATCTGGCCTCACCAGATCCCCTTAACCAAGGAGGCAGATTCCACAGCCCCTTACTCCTATATCCTTTTATAATTCTAAAGTCAGAATAGATGGCTGATGTTGCCAGGTTCAGCTGCCATCTTGGGATGGAGCCCGACTCCCTTCTTGAATTACCCTTGCATAAACTTCCCTTTGTTGTATAAACTTTCCTTTATTATTGGAGCAGAAAATTCCTTAGGCATTTTGTTTTTCAATGGAAGCTTTTCAGGGTGTGGTCTTGCCCCAAGGGCATCACACCTTTATTTCATTTAGAATGAAGCCTTTCCTATCCTTTACAGCACAAACCTTACTGAAATATTAAATTGCCTGGTGCTCTTTTTTTTTTTTTTTTTTTTGCTTAAATCTGTACATTTTGTATTTCTTTTTGCTCTGCTTGCTCTCTTTTGTTGTAGACCTGCTTAAGAACAGTTACTAATAATCATACTACAGAGTCAATATGATGCTTTCTTGAAATCTCCTCTGCCAATGAAAACTAGTCCAAATCTTTTCAGTTTTGCCTCAGTCACAATTTTATAACATGGGCAGAAAGGAGCCACATGCTTTGCCAAAATATCCTAAGAATGGTCTCTAGCCCAGCTGCTAGTATTGTTCCCTTCTGAAACTTCTTGAGCTGGGTCTCCATAGTCCACATTGTTCTCAGCACCATTATTTTCCAAGATCTTACTAGTATGGCCTGTTAAGCCTTGCTTACAGTATTCTACCACTTTCCTAGTCTGGAGTTTTCTACATTTGTCCCTCAATCAGCATGGTCAGGCCTGTTACAGCAATACCCACCTCCTGGTACAAACTTCTGCCTAGTTACTTTTCAATTGCTGTGATAAAACTCCATGGCCAAAGCAACTTATAAAAGAGTTTCATTTGGGGCTCATGGTTCTAGAGGGTTAGAGCCTGTGACAGTAATGGCAGTGAGGATGGCAGCAGTCAGGCGGACATGGTTCCCGAGCAGTAGCTGAGAACTTATAGCTTGATCCACAGGTGTGAGGCAGAGACAGCTAACTGGGAATGGCCTGGGATTTTGAAACATCAAAGGCTACCCCCAGTGACAGATTTCCTCCAACAAAGCCATGCCCCCAATCCTTCCCAAACAGTTCCAGCAGCTTTGAACCACACATTCAAATATGTGAGCCTCTGGGGACCCTTCTCATTCAGACCACTGCAAGGGTGCTCTAAGATCCTGCGTAATATGTCACAAAGGTTGTTGGAGTTGAGGCTCTTTCATTTGGGTTCAGATATCAGTTTTATTTTCTGTTAGTGAAATAATGTATACAATAAATCTCATGCCATTTCCTATGAAGGATGTGACAGCTATTCTGAAAGGTAGGATGATTGGTTGTTGGTGGCACAAGAAATGACAACATCCATACAGTGTTTAGCGAAAACCCGTAAACATTGAAAACCACCATAACATGTTCCAATTTTTTATTTGCTTCCTGCATTGCATTTGCAATTCACCCTTCTATGGCCTAGGCTTATTTATATATGGATATTCCATCCAACTCTCAGCATGGCCATGATGTTAAGTGGGATTTCATATGAAAATCATCTGTGGATAATCACACACACACACACACACACACACACACACACACACACACACGCCCCTTACATATGTAACATCAGTTACTATTTCCCCCCATTTAATATAGCTGGAAGAAGAAGCATGCATTATTAGGAATTATGAGAATGGCAGTTAAGCCACCATGAGATACTAGCACAGTGCCAGATGGGTAATATCAAAAGGACAGATGATAAGAGTTGGGATATGGAGAAGCTTGAGCTCTGTTGCATTTTTAGTATGAATATAAAGTGATATAACTGCTATGGAAAACTCTGACAGTTTCTCAAAAGTTATGCAAGGAAGCTGTGAATAGTGATGAATACCTGTTTTCTCAAATAATTAGGAGGCTGTGAAGTGGTAGGGTCACCTCAGCCCAGAAAGTTCAAAACCTTGTCACTTAAAAAAAAAAAAAAAAAAAAAAAGACACTGAAAAGTTATATATGGTGTGTCTTGTTGCCTAGGAATTCTATTCCTAGGCATTTACCCAAGATATAAGGACATGCATGCAAATGTTTGTCAAGTTACCAGGGAAACTGAGGTTTCCATTTTGAGTTCCTAGTCTTAATTAGGAAATAATTTTAAAATGGACTCAGAAGGAAGTGCAAGGATAATTTTATTTGAATTTGATAGCAAACAACAGAAAAGGTAAAGGGACTGGCATCGGCTCAAGACACCCCAAGGCCAAGTTCTCAGCACAAAGGAGATTTATTTGCCCCTGAGAGGAAAAGGGCAGGGATAAGAGACAAAGACAGGAGATGGAGGGTGAGGGAGAAGGGGAAGGGGATAAGGGAGAGGGGGCAGGAATATTTGTCCCAGAGGGACCAAGGACTGCCTCTGGATAGAGAGGAGACAGACATGGCCCTTAGGGAAATGGTGGTTTATAAAGGTAAAAGAGAAAACCCTGTGTTAGGATGAGGTGTTTAATTTTAATTGAGCGTGTCAATTAGGTGAGCTAAAGGGGTTTTTGATTGCTGGACTTCAATACTTTGATATCTGGACTATAGTAGTCAGCCTCAGGAGGAGGAAGTGGCCAAATAAGGGAATAGACCTTGGGGGCTAGCTTTAGGGATGTAATCTAACAGTTTTTTAGCATGGTAGAGGGAGTGGGGAGAAGGGTAAGGCCTGCCAGAGCCATGTGTGGTATGCTCGGGCTGGCTGGAGTCCCTTCAGTGGGCAAGCTGCAAATCTTGATATATATGCAAATCTCCTTAGAGTAGGCAGATGGAGCAGAGGGAAGGGGAAGGCCATGGCTTCTGCAGTGGAGCTTAGCAAACCTTGGTGGAGGGTGGTAAGATCTCAGAGCTTTAGAAGAGGAGTGGGAAAGCTCAGCACGTGCCAGGGAAAACGTTCTCAGACTTTGGTCAGTATTCAAAAAGAGATTTAAAAAGGGGGTTGGGGGGCGGAGTTAGACTGCTCTAAGTTAGGGTGCAGGAAAGTGGGCAGGCCACATGGCCGAGGGGCCACAGTGCTATATGGTGTAAACTCGACTGATAGCTGCATAAGAAAGGCTCCTCTTAGAAGGTTGAGCACATTCTCACATGTGAGAGTAGTTGGTCCTTCCCTCTCCTGAGCATGTCAGGTGACTCAGAAGTCTTGCAGGATAGAGTGCTGAGGGTGGGCCAGGTGACTGACAGGCCAATTTGGATTAACTTTATTTATTTATTTTATCTATCTATCTATCTATCTATCTATCTATCTATCTATCTATCTATCTATCTTTTTGAGACAGGATCTCTGAATAACTCTCCCTGTCCTGGAACTTAATATGTAGATCAGGTTGGCCTCAAACTCACAGAGCTCTTCCTGCCCCTGAGATTAAAGGTGTGTGCCACCACACTCCTGTATGGGTGTTTAGGCCATATTGTATGTCTGCACCGCATTCAAGTGGTGTGCGAGGAGACCAGAGGAGCGCATCAGAGCCCCTGGAACTAGAATTAGCAGTTGTGAGCTGCCTTGTGGGTGCTGGGACCTGTCCCTGTCTTCTGGAAGAGCAACTGGTACTCTTAAGCACTGAACCATCTCTCTAGCCCTTGGTTTGAATCTTAAAAAGAGACAGCAGTGTGTTTAGCTCTACACCCAGGGCAGGATGCTAAGTTTAAATTCTATTCCTCTGACTTTGCCTTACTGAAAAGACTACCTTTTCACATGGCAATTCAAGTTCTAAGGAGTAGCAAATCTGATGTTTAGTTTTGTAATGCTACCAGGGAAATGGGAGTTAGGGTTTAAGCTACTGTAACAGTCTCCCTTCTGAAGAAGTGACCCTAAAACGATTTAGAAATCGGAGCAGAGAGTAGAGCCCCCAAGCACTTTTGACATTTCTGGCCTCCAGCCAGTGTAGACGTAAGGCGTTTCCTGTTTCCATCCAAGGACAAGAATTGAGGCTTCTGTCTCTCAACTGCCTGTCCTATTTCTATCAATCACCATCAGTAGCAGCAGCAGACGTACTAGCCTAAACATAGGAACAACACAGATGTCTACCAACTAGTGAATGGTGTTCCCACACAGTGGGATAGAAGCACTAAAAATAAATGGAGTGCAACAACACAGACAGAATCCAGAAGAAAATGTAACTTAAATGATTTTACTTTATTGAATCTTATAGAAAAGGCAAGACTATAGACTAGAAAGTCAGGAAATACTGCTTGGAAATGAGATAGGAGGTGGAGTTGATTGTAGAACTCTGGGGACAGGAAGCTATGTTGTGAAACTGGCTTGGGGGGAAAAGAGTACCACTGTACCCATTTCCTGAAGTTCACCAAACCACTTGAGATGAATGGCATGGATTATATAAATTAAGCCTCAGTGAATTGAGCTGGAACTTGGTTCACTCAACTGTCCTGAATTATGTTTTATAATTGTGTTGTAAAAGTTGTTAAGAAGATCTTGAGAACTCTGTTCACAAGGGCATAAGTAGTCCTTCCAAGTGCCTGAGCATATGTAGTTTGGGCTTTTCAGTGGCCCCTGCTCTTTGCACTGACTTACATTCTTATGTTCCTCTTGTCTTTTTGTACAGCAAATTCTGGCTAGTGTTAGAAGAATTTGATATAAATTAAGAGCATGGGTGCAAAACAGTCAACCCCCCCCCCCGAACTTCAGTTCTCAAAAGGTATTTTTACAGTAATTCTAAAGAGATTATGCCATCCAAAAATGACTATCTACATGTATGAATATTTATTTTTAGTAAGTTGAAAGTAAACATATGTAATATTCTAAGTTGACTAAAGAATACTTTTCATATTAACCTTTTTACAGTCTTAATTGCTGACTATGGAGAGTATTGTTTGGGATATCCTTCTACCCTTATATGTTATTTTTCATAATCTTTGCCCATGTTAGTGCTTATTTATTCCTTGTTGGATGATTTTCTTTATTAAATGCTTCTATTTTTATATCTTAAATATCTCTTCATTTGTACTGTCTAGTTCTTTAATAGATACTAAGATGTAATTGAAAACAAATGTGAAGAGTTTCCTAAAAGAACTTGGAGAATATCAAAATATACATTAGAAAAAAATCTCTGCTACCATATAAAAGATAACTTCTCTTGAATATTTTGGTACATTGATCCAGGTTAGCAGGTTGTTCTTCAGTGACAGGGTCCTGAGAGAGGACCGGAGGTCAGAGGATAAATAGAAGTTTGGATTTGGGAATATTATACAAGCTGTGTCTTATACCAGTAGAACTTACTAAGAAGTACATCATTTTATATACTGTTTCCTGGGGAGAAATGGTGCAGCATCAGCAGAAACTGTCATATGATGGGGTGAAGGCAGCAGGAGACGAATCAAACATCGTTGACTAGGGGACCATCGGGTATCTCAAGAGCATTGCGGACAGCACACAGTGGCCTTAGAACTACTACCTCTAGTCTCTTCAGGGAGAAAAGCTCTAAGCCTTACCTCCTTTGAGGTCCAAGTCCCAGCCCAAGACTGGACCTTGCCAAGTCTGCCTCTGGGCAAGGACATAGAACTAGTTTTCTTTTGTCCCTTTATCAGGGCCTCTGAGAAAGCCTTGGATTGGTCTGGCTCTTAGTAGTACACGCCTTTATGGACAGATGTTTCTGGGAAAAAAGCACACCTTTCACTGAACCTTCTGAAGGGTGAAGAACTGATAGGAACCTGAGTGATTGTAGAATGGCTGGATTGTGGCAGATCCCTACTCTAATCGTAGTTTATCTTAGGTTATCTTTATCCCCTTCACAGCCCTTCTTGACTCACTTTTGTGTCAGACCTAACATCCTCAGGACTCGCAGGAAAAGCCCTTGAAATGTATCAATATGCCGCTAGCTCCCACCAACCAAAAGGTAGTCACATACCGTCTGTGTTCTGTAGCTGAGATTTCCCACTTTGCTTTATCTAACGTTTCCACAAGTGTTTTATAAAATGTCTTGATCTATGACTTTCTTTGCTCTGTGTTTATAAAAAACTTCATAAACCTTTTACTGCATTGAGACTTGGAATTTGTGGTAATCTGAATTCGTGTTCCTAGGCGATGGTCACTCATATTTGACTCCAGAATAAACTATTTTTATATTCTTTGAGGTGAGAGTTGTGTTTTCTTGTTGACACTTCTCATATTATTTCATTTCTCTTTTAATGTATAAGAAAATATGCAATTTTAGAAATACTATTTTGTTGGCTCTCTTAGCAGAATATTTCTAAGTTACTATGTTTCTCCACAATATGAAAGTGAATGCCTACTACTGCTTCCTTTGGGTATATGATAAATTTGTGTCTTTTTTAGGGTTTCTATTGCTGCAACGAAACACCATGACCAAAAGCAAGTCAGGGAGAAAAGGGTTTATTCAGCTTATACTTCCACATTGCTGTTTGTCACCAAAGAAAGTCAAGACAGGAATTCAAGCAGGGCAGGAACCTGGAGGCAAGAGCTGATGCAGAGGCCGTGGAGGGCTGCTGCTTATTGGCTTGCTTCCCATGGCTTGGGAAGCTTTCTAATAGAACCCGGGGATGATTGGGCTGGGCCCTCCCCCATCAATCACTAATTAAGAATATGCTTCCCATATAAACCTTATGGAAGCATTTTCTCAATTGAGGTTCCCTCCTTTTCAGTTAACTTTAGTTTGTGTGTCAAGTTGACATAAGACTAGCCAGCATACTTTGTTAGCTAGATTATATTGAAAGTATAATATGAGAGTTTATGTCTTAAATTATAAATTTCTGATTTTTATTTTGGAAATTTTGGTTAGTTTTTTTTTTAAAAAAATATTCTTTGATAATTTTGAACACTGTAGTTTTCTTATGATTCATACCTTCCTCAAATCCTCTCAGATTCAGCCCATCCTTTCCTAAGTTTGAGATCTCATCTTTTTTAAGCCCATCAGATACAGTTTGCATTGCCCATATACTCTTGGATGTGTGGCCTTCACTGGAACAGGTTTACTACCAAGGGCTACATTTTAAGAAGAGTGATTCTCCCCCTCCCAGGAGCTCTCAGTTGCCAGTAGATCCTTAGCTATGGGTGATACTTTCTGCCCACCTCCCTTTCCATGCTGGCATTTTGTCTGACTTGAGCTTACGTGGGTTTTGTGTATGTCATGGCAACTGCTGTGAGTTAATTTGTACAGCTGCCCTCCTGTGTCAGTAGGACACTGTTTCCTTGTAGGTAGTCATTGCCTTTCGTTCTTACAATCTTTCGACCTCCCTGTGCTTCAGTGATCCATGAGCCTTGGGAGGAGGGGCCGAGATAAAGATGTCCCATAGTGGACTGAGTACTCTGTAGTTTCTTATTATCTGCACATTGACCAGTTGTGGGTCTCTAAGTTAGTCAACCAAAAGAGGCTTCTCAGATGAGGGTTCAGAGAGGAACTCTGTCCATTTAGCACAGTAATGATAGTGGGTGCTCCCTTAGGGCCTATGACCTGTCTAGCCACAGGTTCTTGGCTCTGGTAATGATGCCAGATAGAGTTCAACATGTGGAGTGGGCGTTAAATCTAATCAGAAAGTGGTTGGTTACTCCCATGGTGTTCATGGCACTGGTGCACCAGTGAGCTTATCTTGGCATGCTTATTGTTGTTGGACTCCTCCGAGTTCACAGCTGGGTCGGATTAATGGTAGCATGGGTAGCACCTTTGAGCACTCTGAAAGTTAGCCAGTAGGAATGACGCTTCCAGGTCTCCACCTTGATTTCTCCAGGTTCTGACTCAAGTATATAGTCTTCAGTGATTTAATCTTTCCATTACACTCTGGAGGACAACCAAGAGTAGTTGCAATTGCCTCTTATGTTTGGAGGACTATGGCACTCCACTGGCCAACAACTCCAACAATGGTAACCCATTCCTGGCAATGGGATTTATATTTGATAGCCTGTGATGTCTAGTAAGGGCATTGTTGCCCCATTGTAGGGTAACTCCGCTTAAACTTTTTTTATATAACTCTTAGGCTTTTGATCCCAAATACTTGAGAGGCTGACGCAAGAGGATAGCAATTTCAAGGCCTACCTGGGGCACAGAGTATGTGCAGGGCCAGTGTAGGCAACTTAATGATCTCCTGTCTCAGAATGAGAACAAATTATGGGGCAGGCTGGCCTGGGGTATGTGGCTGGAGCACATGCCTCACAGGCAAGGCTCAAGGTTCAGTCTTGCTACAGAAAAATGAACAAACATTAAAAAAAAAAATAAAAAGCTGTTGATGTGTTGAAAAAGCACAGTCCTCAGACACATTTATTCTCCTTGCAGCATTATATGTCTTATCTTTTTTTTTTAAATACTCTCATCCATAGGGAATATCAGGACTTTCTTTTTTATTACTTTTTTTTTTGTTTGTTTATTGAGACAGGGTTTCTCTGTGTAGCTTTGTGCCTTTCTTGGAACTCACTGTGTAGACCAGGCTGGCCTTGAACTCACAGAGATCTGCCTGCCTCTGACTCCTGAATGCTGGGATTAAAGGCGTGCGCCACCACTGCCCAACTACTATTTTTTTTTTAAATCAAAATGCTTATTTTTTTCTTAGTGAATAATGTAAGGTCTTTATTATTGTTAATCATGAAGAAGTCATTTCAAAAATGTCCTAAGTGGTGATACTTTCCCCAAACCATGTTAACTTGGTTTCCTAGATTACTGTTAATGCCCCCTTGTAGACCCCTGATAAGGGCCATACAGGGACATTTGTGGATTACCTCTCACCTACTCACCATTTGGTTAGTCCTAGCAGTGGCCCTTCTTGGGCCAGAAAATGAAGTTTTTTGTTTGTAACCCCCTCCCCCACAACGTTCTGTAATTTGTTAAGAGGGCAATGGTTGCTTTGATTTCCAGATATGGATCCCTCCCCTCCCTAGATTGTCTCTGAACCCGTTTTCTGTTTTCTAATTTTCTATTGTAGAAGTTGATCATTTCCTTGTGTCTTTCTTTCTGCCAATCTTTCAATTGTTTAATGATATCACTCTTACTGTATTGTATAGATGTTTTCTTTTGTTTGACTTTTAATTTTGGTTATTGAATAATTTTATCTGCAGGAGATAAGGATTTTTATCTAATTTAGTTCAGATCCTTACAGCGCCTTTTGTCCTGAATCTGTTTAATTAAAACCTCAAAGCAGGCAGAGAAACTGTATTCATAAAGTTTCGTGGGCTCACAGTATTTTCCCAGCTATATGTAGTTGGGACTAACTTGTATCATACAGTGTGCATGTCCCCATAGTCTTTAAGAGAATCATTGACTTGAGGAAATATTGCTTGTAAGAAGTCATCAAGGTCCCTGAAGTGCTGTTAGTGATGGGAAACAGCGTACTTGAACTCTTCCATTAGACCATCCATCCAATCCCTAAGTGCTTACTGCTCAGTCTCAGTTTTAAGGACACTTTCTGTTCAGCAGCACTTCCTCAAAATTTTTAGAAGTTAGAGGATGAGGCTTCTTAAACTTTTTTTTTTTTCGAGACAGGGTTTCTCTGTGTAGCTTTCCGCCTTTCCTGGAACACACTCTGTAGACCAGGCTGGCCTCGAACTCACAGAGATCTGCCTGCCTCTGCCTCCCGAGTGCTGGGATTAAAGGCGTGCACCACCACCACCCGGCAGGATGAGGCTTCTTACAAGCAATATTAAAATGAAGAAAAAGGAGTATAATACTTAGACTCCTTTACAGTCTAATGGGGGAAAAACCCAATCAACAATTCACACACTATGGGTGAGTAATGATCAGAGATTTAGCACTGTCTACCACTCTTAAAGACCTTAGGAGGACGGGCACTGACTCTGGAGGTCTTTTAAGTAGGCCCTGTGGAGGGCAGCAGAGGGAGAATTGGGTGTACCCTGAGGCTGGCCAAGGATGGTGATGAGTCCCAAGAATGTGGAGACGGGCTGGGAGGATGGGCTGAGGTGCACAGGACTGACAGATTAGGTGTACCCCAGAGAGACCAGAATGGGAAAAGAAGGTATGGCAGCCTCCCTGGGTCCCAGCCAAGTGTGGTATTTGTGGAGTCCCTGTAAGGTCCTTGGGGAGTCCCAAAGGAATGCAGATGGCTAGTAGGAGGGGTGAGGCAGCCCTCTCCCTTCTTGCATCTAAGGGAACACCTGGGCTGGAGCTCTTGCATGCTGCCCAGGAAACCTGACTTGTGCTGTCCAACAGACACAGGTCCACCACTGCAGAGTGAATAGCTGAATGTGACTATTGATATTGTGAAGCATAAAGATCTAGAAATGGTGACAGCATGGGGGAGATGTCTGTCAAATTCAAAAGTTTGGGGCAAACAGAGTTCCTGGTGCTTTGTTTTATTCACTATTTACCGCTCTGAAGTATCATACTTTTTTAAAAATGGGGTTCGAGTGTGCTCAGTGGTTAGAGTTCTTGCCCAGAGTACACAGGGCCCCCCTAGGTTTTGATTTCCAGCACCCAAACTCCCACCCCTAAAGGACTATCTCATTTCCCCTTTTAAGGACATGTTTGTATGGAGTGTATTTAGAGGTATGGGAAGCTAGAAAAATAGCTGCTCCCCCCCCCCCCCGCCCCAAATGTTTGGATGAAGTAAAGCAGCTCCAAGGGAGGGAGGAGGTTGAATTCTTCCTGTCACTGATTGCTGGCTTCATCTGCTCCTTTTTTGTGCTTCCCCTGCTGCTGTTCTTCCTTGTTCACTTCCTGAGACCTTCCAGAAGTGTACAAGTTACTCACCACTGACAATGATCTTTTTTCTTTTGCTTTTATTTCTAGTGCACAGAAGCCAAAAAACATTGCTGGTATTTTGAAGGACTCTATCCCACATACTATATGTAAGTATTGTGCTTTCCTGTTGATTTGACTGGGCTCATTTTTTTTTTCCTCTGGGAGGAGTTTCTTTAATAGATCCAGAACTGGATCATTGGGTAGGGAAAGCCCAGGTATGGCCCAGCCTGCCCCCCATCTCCTGCAAGGTTTTATACCTGCTTTTGCTCATGGACAGCAGGTCACCTCACCAGGGCCATTCAGCCTGGTCAGATGAGTTAACCTAGAAATATGAAATGCTGCATGCTCTGTTTTGCTAGGCAATTAGTTCCTATAGGATTGGTGAAAAACAGGAAGATATCTGTAGAAGACAGACATGGTGTTGGCTTGTATAAGTTTTCTTAGACAAAGAGAACAAAGATTTTTTTAGGAGTATTAGGAATAGACTTATGACCTTGAGCTTGAGAAGAAAGGGCCTTAACTTGGTTGCTATGCTTGCGTGTATATGAGAGAGAGGGAGAATTTGAGATTTTACAATGGTTATCTTCCTCCAAGATAGATACAGTCATGGCCTTGGCTCAAACGGGTTGTACTCCATCTTGTATACCAGTCAGGCTCACTGTAATTAAATCCCATTGTTAGTTTTTCTCTGATTTATAGTATTTTTCACTATTGTCTGGTGTTAGTTACTAACTATATAGAGCCAGCTGCCCTTTTAAGGTAGGTGCCTGGTCATTCCCAGTTACTGGCTACTGTTTTTAATTATGCATTGAGGTTCCATAGGTTTGAGGTTGAATAAGCCAGACAAATTTCCCTAATAGCTTTGTTATTTTAATGTTAAATTTTGTCAGATATGAGAGTTTTCAGAAATGCACATAAATTATTGTAGCAGAAACATTGTATGTATGAGGTATTTGGACATGTGAAGTAATTGAACAAGGAATATATAATATAGTCACCTCTATCATGGGTTTTATAATCCTTGGAACATATCTTAATAATGTAAAATTGTGCCTGTATGAAATACTCAGACTTTGAAATTTCATCACCATTTTCTAAACAGTACAAGTGCTATACAAGTACCATTTATATTGTGTTAGATATAAGCAATCTAGAGATAATTCAACATTTACTGGGGATATATGAAGGCTGTATGCAAATGCTAGTTCATTTTATAAAAAAATTTGATCATCCTTACATTTTGGCATCCAAGGGGGCCATGGATTGAGTCTTTTCAGATAATTGAGGACAATTATAATAACAAAGATTATTTCTACATTATTTCCTGACCACACTTTTCTGACCTGTCCTTCTTGGAGTGCCGTGTGGGACAAGGAATGTTACTGTGAAGCAGAGGAAGTTGCCAGTGTCTTCGGTTGGTTTCCTGCTAACAAAAAGGGGCCTTCACTGCCTGCTTTTGGTGGAGGGTCCTGAAAGAAAGCCTTTGCAGCTAGAAAAAGAGAAAACCTATTGGGAAAATTAAGCAGCCACATCAGGACTTTGTCTTGTATTGAAGAGCTGTTACGTTGAAAACAGTACTTACAGGATAGATGAGGAGATAAAATACTTGGTACTTCTCAGAATAAAACATTTCTATTGCTGGACATTGTTCCTTTTATTCAGCTTCCTGCATTAATGTATATTAACAGCTGCTTCTTTCACCGTGGTCTTTGAAAACATGGTTTCCCCCTTGTTTTGTTGATCAGCTACTCTTGTATTTACTTGTTAGTTTATTCT
Organism: Peromyscus eremicus; assembly: GCF_949786415.1. Lineage (NCBI taxonomy): Eukaryota > Metazoa > Chordata > Mammalia > Rodentia > Cricetidae > Peromyscus > Peromyscus eremicus. The sequence goes on from NC_081418.1 coordinate 73,122,282, forward strand.
TTATCCATTGACATATTCACTAATAATTTCTGAGCGTTTTGGCAGAGTAGTGTCCTGTTCTTGTCCTTTCCTTTCCATTCTCATCCCGTGGTAGAAGGAATGGTCTGGAACCTTCAATTGCTCTGTTATGAAAGTTGAGACAGTAATGATTAGAATGTTGAATTGAGTGTTTAATAGAAGCTAGGTAATTTCCTTTACCCACTACATAAATTAATTTGTTTAGTTTCACAACCGCCCCTGAAAACCCATAGCTGCCAGCCCCCTGCCTCTGCTCTTCCTGTCTCTCTCCTGACTCTACCTGGAAACAGCTCACCTTGGTACTTGTTGGCACCATGACTCCACCTGAAACCAGCCCCTGTTGGTGCCTGTTGGAACCAGTGCAAAGACTCTTTTTTTCAGGCTTTTCTGGTCTTTTCTCACTTCTTTCTAAATTTTCATGTCCCTTATTTTCTGCTTAAAACCATCTAGAGCAAAGTTCAACATTTTAGCCAACTTTAAAATAGTGGTTTTCTCTTTGTTTTGAGTGTCGTGAGGGCAGTGACTTGAATACTGGCAGTTTCTGTGCCATGCCCCTAGCACACTCCTGCAGGGTGAGTTAGTCTCTTCCTTCCAATCCTCGGTACCCACAGGCATCTTTGGATGACTCTCCAGACCCCTGCTTTGTACCCCCCTTCTCTGTGAAGACTTCTGTGATGCACTGTCCTTCCCAACAGCTGGAAATTGCCTGCTTCTATTCAGCGCTGGTGTAGCATCTTGACTAGTCCTTCCTGCCTGCACTACCAACTCTACTTTATATCCACTGCATGTTTCTAGGAAGTGGCCAGAGATTATACAGTCCTCAAGCATAGATAGAGTAGAGGAGTTTGACCACACAAGCAAAGAAAATAAAAATTTAAAAAAGAAAACAGAATTAAAAACTACAGGAGCCAGGCGATGGTGGTGCACGCCTTTAATCCCAGCACTCGGGAGGCAGAGCCAGGCGGATCTCTGTGAGTTCGAGGCCAGCCTGGGCTACCAAGTGAGTTCCAGGAGAGGCACAAAGCTACACAGAGAAACTCTGTCTCGAAAAACCAAAAAAAAAAAAAAAAAAAAAAAAAAAAAAACTACAGGAAATGAAACAGTCAGAGACTGTGGCACATTATTGAAAAGACTCAATCTTCAAATTATAGATAGAGATGAAGGAGAAGAATTTGAGGTTAATGGAATAGATCAGATATTCAACAGAGTCACAGAAGAAAGTTTCCCCAAATAAAGACAAACTCATATAGATAAAGAGGCACACATAACACTAAATAGATAGGACCAGAAAAAATTTCCCCATGTCATATAATAGTTAAAACACTAAATATACAGAACAAAGAAAGAATGTTGAAAACTGCAAGAGATAAAAGACAAATCACATATAAAGAAAACCCATCAAAATAATAGCTGATTTCTCAATGGAAACTTTAAAAGCCAGGATGACCCAGAGCAATGTATTCTAAGTTCTAAAGGACCATGGGCAACCTAGACTGTTGTACCCAACAAAACTACTGGCCATATTTGGAGAATAAGGAGAAAAATGTCCATGATAACAACAGGCTAAAATAATTCATGCCCATCACCTAGCCTTACAGAGAATACTGGAAGCAATGCTATGAATAAGAATGGGTAGCCAAGGGGTTACCAAAGAAATCGCATGAAGCTGTAATGACTGGCACCCAAAATATGGTTAAGAACACAAGCAAAACAGCAGCAACAACAACAGCAAAACCAATAAAATCACAGTAGTCCGTGTACACCGTTCAGTAATTATTGTGGGAATATTTCCAGAACAAGCACTTGGACACCATTGAGAGTAGAAGAGAGAAGATGCACTCACTGGTGGCCTGAAGCCAGGAGAGCTCCTGAAATGCCTTGGTCCCAGGCCCAGTTTGCATTCTCATTTTATACTCTAAAACCACACGGTGTGGTGAGCGAGCAAGTGAGATTTTACAGGAGCATGTATGGCAGTCAGCTTTTTGGGTTTTTTTTTTTTTTTTTAAAGAATCTGTTATAGTTGAATGGTATAAGCTTTTGTGGTCAGGCCATTAAGGGCAACAAACTACTGTGTTTTAGATATTTCTCCAAGTCATTTTGTTCCAGGTAGCAAAATGAAGTCATGCTTAGAAATGAACAGTACAAGCAGTGCTTTAAGTAAATCTAATAATTGGTTTTTTCTACCTTATTCTGCTTCATAATGACATTAAATATTAATGGCATAAACTCCCAATAAAAAGACACAGGTTAGTTGAGTGAATTACAAAACAAATTCCATCTTTCCATTGCTTACAAGAAACTCAGCTTTAAAGATAAGCATCACTTAAAGTGAAAGGATAGAAATTTTTTCCAAATAAATGGGTCCAGGAAGCAAGGAAGTCTCAAGAACCTAATATCTGACAAAATAAATTTTAAATTAAAACTAATCAGAAGAGATAAAGAAAGGCACTTCATCCTAATCAGTAGAACAGTTAACCAAAAGGCATTGATGTTCTAAAGATTATATGCACCAAACTCTGGAACAGCCAATTTCATAAACAACATATTATTGCACTTCAAGACACAGACTAACATCAACTCCTTAATAATAGGTGATTTCAATATTTCAGTGTCTCTACTAAAAGACAGGTCACGTGGACAGAAAATAACAGAAAAACATTAGAATTAATTGACATCAATCATATGGACCAGGCAGATATCTGCAGAGAATTCCACCGAAACACCAAAGAATGCACGTTCTATTCAGCGGCCCGGGGAAGCTTCTCTGAAATAGATTACACACTGGGACACAAAACAAATCTTATATTTAAAAAAGTTGAAATAACATTGTGTATCCTATTGACCAAAGTGCGATAAATCTCTAGTAATTACACAAACTCATTAAGACTAAACAACACATTACTGAATAATGGATGTGTCAAAGAAGAAATCACGAAGGGAAAGTTTTCCTGGAACTAAATGAAAATGGAAACACAACAAAACAAAACCCTTGGGACACATTGAAGAGCAGTCCTGTGAGTTACAGCTCTGAGCTTCTACACTGAAAAATCAGAGAGAGCACAAGTAAATGATTTAATACAAATTGAAAGTTTGGACAAAAAAGAACAAACCAATTCCAAATGCAGTATTTGAGAAGAAGTAGTGAAAACCACAGCAAAAATTAATGAAATAGGAACAAAGAAAATAATACAAAGAATCAATGAATCTAAGGAAGGCCTGCTTCTTTGAGAAGATAAACAAGATTGACAGACGGTTGGCCTAGCTAACCCAAAGAAAGAAAGGCTCAAATGAGCAGAATCAGAAATTAACAGGGAAGCATTACAATTGATACCAAAGAAATTCAGAATATTATAAAGGAATACTTTAAAATCATAGATACCATTAAGTTACAAAATCTAAAAGAAATGGAAAAATTCTAGATTCATCAAAATCACCAAAGTTAAAACAAGGAGAGAGCAACAACCTAAACAGCTCAATAGCACATACAAAGATTGAAACAGTGATAGAAGACGTCCAACTGAACAAAAAGCTCAGGCCCTAACAAATTTGTAGAGAATTATATCAGGCTTTCCTAAATCTCCAGCCAATATTTCTTAAATCATTCAAGCAAATAGAAATGGAAGGGGCACTCCCACATTCCTCCTACAAATCCAGTATTATGTTAAAACCAAAACCAGTTAAAAACGCATCACAACCTTCAAAACTCCAAGTCAGAATTTCCTGGTGAACACAGATGCAAAAGTTCTTAACAAAATATTTGTAAGCTGAATACAGGCACGTATCAAAACGAGCATCCACTGTCATCTAGTTGCCTTGCTTCTGGAGATTCAGGGATGGTCTGACACATGTAAGTTAATAAATGCAATAAATCATATAAATGAATTTGCAGATAAAACCCACATGATTGTTCTGTAGATGCAATAAAAGCTTTTGGCAAAATTCAACATGGCTTTGTGATTGAAGTCCTAGAGAGTGTAAGACTGGAGGGAATATACCTCAGCATATTCAAGGTAATCCATGACAAATACACAATATTTATACAAAATGGAAAAAAAGAAAAAGAAAACTCCAAGCAATCCCATTAAAATCAGGAACAAGACACGGCTGTTCACTTCCCCATTCCTTTACAGTAAAATTGCTCTAGTACTAGAGCAGTCAGATAGAAGAAAATCAAAGGGATAAAAGTAAGTAAAATTACTCCTGTTTGCAGAGGATATTATACATAAGAGATCCCCAAAATTACAACAGAGAACTTCTCGAAATGATAACAATTTCAGCAAAGTGGCAGAATTCATAATCAGCTTACAAAAACTAGAGCCCTTTCTATATAACAACAATAAACATGCTGAGAAAGAGATCATGGAAACATTTCCATTAAAAGAAATTATAATAAGTTCACCCAAGGAGGTAAAAGACCTACAATTAAAACTATATCTCTGAAGAAATTGAGGAAGACATGAGAAAATAGAAAGACCTCCCATGCTCTTTAAAATTAATATAAAAAAGTAACCTAAAAGAAGCAACTTGCAGATTCAATGCAATCCCAGCCAAAACCCCCACAACACATTTCACAGAGACAGACAAAATTATCCTAAAACTCACATGGAACCACAAAAGTCCCTGGGTAGCCAAAGTAACCCTGAGCCAAAAAAAGAACAGTGCCGGAAGGATTACCACTTGAAATTTGTGGTATATATTGTTTTGCTACAGTAATAAAAAGCATGATGCTGGCACAAAAAGGGTCATGTAGACCAATAGAACCAACAGCAGAACCAAACTTGAATGCACACAACTACCACACTCCGATACTTGACGAAGATGCCCAAAGCATATACGTCTTCAACAAATGGTGCTGGGAAAACCAGATTTCCACATGTAGAGAAATGAAATTAGACTTCCAACCTGTACAGACATTAACTCCAAATAGATCAGAGAGCTCGGTGTTAATCTCAAAACACTGAAACAGCTAGAAGAAATTACTTTCAGTACCCTACAAGATTTAAGTGTGGGAAAGGATTTTCCAAATTGGACTCCATTTGTCAAGGATTTAAGGCTAACAAATGACAAGTAGAACCTCATAAAAATAAAAAGCTTCTGTACAGCAAAGGAAACATCAGTTGAGTTAAGAAGAAGCCCACAGGGTGGGAGAGAATCTTTGCTAGCTATATATCTGACAGTGGGTTAATATTCAGAATATATAATAAAGAACTCAAAAAACAAAGAATCAAAACAAATGACGTATTTGAAAAATGGGCTATTTCTGCCACCCATGAGGTTTGAGTCTGGAAGCCTGACTAGGCCAGTGAGAGAATGCAGAAAAGACAGAAAAATGTACTGAAAAGCCAGGGTCAGGTAAGCTGATCAAACTCTGATGAAATTCTGCAACTTATAACCTCAGTGCATTTATTATGTGCAGCGTAAGGGGAGGGGCTTGCTAGTTTTGATATGAAGTCTCTGTAGGTGAGCAGTCTCAGGCTGCAGTCATCCTGGAGGAAGAAGCTGCAGTTGCTAGTGTTTGTACACACTGGTCAGTTGTTTGCAAACAGTGATACTTGGGCAGAGGATGGCCTTGCCTTTCTGAAACTGACCCGGAGGAAAGGTTTCCCATGGGTCCAATTCTGGGGTCCTTGATATGGTCAGCTCATGTCAAACAGTACACACTTAGTCCGAACTTTTTTGGGTCAGTACTTCGTTCACTCCCTATAGGCTATGGATCTGAGCAAAGAGTTCTAAAAGAAGAAAGAAAAATGTCCAAAAATATCTTTAAAAGTTTTCAAAATCCTAAGCAATTAGGAAAATAATTAAAACAACCTTGATATTATATCTCACCCAAGTCAGAATGGGTGGGGTGATCAAGAAATAACTAACAGCAAATGCTGGTGAGGGTATGGGAAAAGGGAACCTTTATTCACCCTTGGTGGTATAGCAAACTGGTACAGCCACTGTGGAAGCTGTGTGGAGAATTATCGGAAACACATCTATCATGTGACTCATCTATACCACTGCTCAAAGAACTTAACATCTTAGTCCATAGTTGTTTCTATAACCATGTTCATTGATACCCTAGCTACATTAGCTAGGAAATGGAAACAGCCTAAATGTCCTTCCAGTGATGAGTAGCTATGAAAATAGAGTACATACACACAATGGAATATTATTCAGCTGCAAATAAATGTGAAATCATGAAATTTGCAGGTACTGAGTGTGGTAACCCAGCCCCAGAAAGACAAATATTCCTTATTATTAGTGGTTCAGATGTGAACATATAACCTGGAGAAGCTGCAAAAACTAGGAAAGTAAAAGGGACTGCTTGTGGGAGTTTTAGGGAAGTGAATAACAGGGCATAGGTGTCCTCAAGTAAGAAACTGGAAAAATGGGGGAGGACTTTGACTGGGGGTTTGAGAGAGGGAAATAATTAGAGAGAAAGAGAGAACACTAAGTTTTTTTTTAAAATCCTGGAATCATTATTTCATGTTTGCAAAAAATTAAGTATATAGCAATGTATCTTATATACACATTTATTATTTAAATGAAATTATGCTACATGGGGTGATAATACTCACCACTAAGAGCCATAGACTATCTAACAAAATCGCTGTAAGAGACATAGCAAACCTCCTTTTCACCAAGAGAATCTGAAAACAATATAGGCTATTGCCTTTGGTTGCTTCCCAGAATTTGAAGGTAAGATTCTATTGCTGAAGACACCTCACAATTCAGGCACATGACTTGGAGGTTGGAAGCCCCCTGCCTGAAGACTGCTTTTCATACTAGATGGTGATAGGCAACCTGCCAAGGGAGGAAAGTAATCAATAGTCCTAGCCAGCTGTGAAGCCCAGAACCACATCAATGACCAGCATGGCATGATATCCCTAAAGGTACAATAGTGGAATTCATATACTAGTGGTAACCAGTAGCTATCTAATTAGGCTTAAAGTCTGCTCAATAGAAGGGAGCTCATGCCTGGTGCTGTAAAACTAGCTAGCTACCTATGGCTGGTGAGGCCATGGAACCTAGAGGAGAACCCACTACTGCCCCTTCCTAAACTAATAAAAATTCTATCTGCTTTCTAAATACTTGTCCTTGTACCTAAAAATAGTGCAGCTCTCTCCCCTCATCAAAGAAGCTTCGTTTTTGCAGCAGATGGAGACCATGACAGAAATCTGCAATTGGTCAAAATGAAGAAATCAGCTGACTGGCATGCTCAGCTTTAACTGATACATCTACAACACAACCCCTACTCCTAAGGTTCTGGGAATAAGGAGGAAGGGGTAGAAAGATAGTAAGTACCAGAATGCCTCTTGGGAGATTGTGTCTTTTATGTGTGACAGGCTAGCTGTGTCCAAGAAATCTGAACCATATGGTTTCCTAAATAAGAACTATATAATGACAACACTACTTGACATACTGACATGGATGGGGGAAACCTCACAAGGCACCACTCTAGATGAAGAGTTACAAGCAATGAATGACTACTGAGAGAGGGAGAAAAGTCTTTGCCAATGTTGAGCACTCCAATTTGTTATCTAAAGCCAAGTCGTTTTCTTTAAAAATGTACACACACACACACACACACACACACACACACACACACAAACACATATATGTGCCTTACTTAGGATTTCTGTTGCTATTAAGAGATACCATGACCACAGTAACTCTTATAAAGGAAAACATTTCATTGGAGCTGGCTCACAGTTCAGAGGTTTAGTCTGTTATCATCATGGTGGGCAGCAAGGCAGCATGCAGGCAGACATGGTGCTGAAGAGGTAGCTGAGAGTTCTATATCTGAACCTTTAGGCAGCAGGAAGAGAGTGAAACACTGGGCCTGGCTTGAGCATCTGAAACCTCAAAGCCCACCCCCAGTGACATACTTCCTCTAACAAGGTCAGACCTACTACAAGGCCACACCTCCTAATAGTGCCACTCCCTATGTGCCTGGGGGGCATTTTTATTCAAGCCACCACATACATATATATGTGTAACAACAATTAAAGGAAAAGAGGTCATGAATTTAGGGGAGAACACGAGGGAGCGTGGAAGGAGTTGAAGGGAAGAGAGGGGAAATGATGTAAATAAAACATAAATGAAATTTAAAAATTTTTTAAAAGAGTTATTCCAAAATGAGAAACTGAGTGCATGAATTATATGTATTTATGATTAAGTGAGTCACCAATGATGCGCTGGTGTCACATTAAGGTAAGAAATCAAAGCACTTCTACTTGGAGCCATTTAGCCAAGAGCAAGTCTAGATTTGAATTCTCTACTTTGTGTTCCTTGTGTCTTCTATCCTTTGTCTGTCTGCATCGTCTGTCCGTATGTGTGTGTCTGTCCCTAACAAAGGGCTCCAATCTGTATTTTTTGAACAGCACATAAAGCATCACATGTGGAAGGAATGGAATACTTTAGGGAGATCTTTGAGGATTAAGTCTCTTGATTTCAATGGATCCCAACTGACCCAGATAACAAACATTATTGTTTATCAACCCGTAACCATAAATGGATGATTTTAACCTTTACGGTTGATTTTAGGAAATTGCTTTCAACTTCTGTATTTGCTGCTTTCAGCAAATGATATTCATGCATTGTCTGGGTCAGGGGCATGGAAGAGTACATACTTTAAGATTACAGCCATGCATTAGCTTAGGTTGTGAAAGTTGATTACATGGGGAATCCAAGGAAAATAAGGTTGGGTGGTACATTGTTCTCTTAAAGGCAAATTAGTTTGAGTATATAGTAGGAGAGAGATCTTAAATCTTAGATGACTTCAAAGTGTAATTTGGCTGTGGGGTCCCAGCAAAGGTTCCAGTCTCGTAGAATGTAAGAGATATTTTATAATACTGTATACCACAGTTGAGGAAAAGTGATAATTTAAGAAAAGCGAGAGAAATTTCCAAGGATGAGAGAGGTCTCAAAGGGAGGAAAAAGCCATTGTATTCCATTATCTAAGGAATTTTTATGGCCATGGGAGAAATTGGAGAAAGGCTGATGTAATCTCTGTTGAAATTGATTCATTCTCTGGGGGATCATGAGCTAAGCTAATGGATCACCCACATGATTTATGCCTGTCCCCCTGACCCAGGCAGGGAAATGATCATACGCTGTTTATGGACTGCCCACCCAAGAAGCCTTTTCAGTGCTCCTGTTCAAGTTTGTCCACTACCTGGCTAGTGATTGAGTGTCTTTTTAACTGAACACGAATGATTTAAAATAGTAAGTAACCAACCCCATAGTCGTGTAAGTTCTGGCAGGTAGAAAAGACTTTACCCCAAAGACAGCACTCGCCTCGCCTCTGTTCTCTTAGAATGCTGAGGAAACCTTAAGATCAGTGCAGTAAGAGACCACTGGATGCTCAGCCGTTGCCCTGAACCTTAAGAACCTCCAGAGACCTTCTGCGTGTTCGAGTCACATCTCTGGCCGCCATATTAATGGGGCAGAGTGACAGAAGGGCTCTCGGTTCTGGTTCAGATGTAAACGCACTTAAAGGAAGGAGTGTGAAGATGCCTCTTGGAAAACAAGTCCTCAAGGAAGGGAAACCGTACACTGAGTGGCTGAGGAAGAGGACGGAAGGGACTATAGGATAAAGATAAAAGGCGGACAGGCTTGCCTCTGGCTTCTCTAGCACCTGACGGAACCTGTTCTTTCCAGTACTGCTGTCCTCTGACCATCACTGTTGACCAGGCCATGTAAAAGCCCCACTTCCCAAGTCCCATGTTGCACAGAAACTTCTTTTCAAGAACTTAGTTCCCCCTTGACACGAACAATGCTGAGTGAGTAAATTGCCATTTCTGGGTATCATGCTGCATTGAATAGCTTTTCCTGGGGAGACGAGAACTTACCCCAGACAGAATGCTAACAGCCAACCACAGAAAATATCTTGTTCAAGACTAGCTTAGTGAACTAGTGAGTCTTTTGGGCTTCTTACAGGAGTATGAGTGACTCCCGTGGTGCCATGGAAAAGCCTACGTCAGCTTGAGGGATGACTCCTTGCATCTCTGGGGGCTCCCTAAGTGGACTGAAGGCAGATAACCAGTACACCTTTCCCCCAGCAGTTGTTTCGTGGTGTATAGCTTTGAGAATATTGTAGGCTTTAGCTTTCAGAGGGTTGAAAGTTTTGTTTACTTCCTGAGTCTTCTGAGCCCCGCTTCTCCCTGTGAGAGGGAGTCTTTTAGTTGGGAAGCCGCAGCACAGCTGGCCAAGAGCCCAGGAGCAAGGTGTGTGAGCCAGTGCCCCGTAGAGTCCCTTTACCTGTGGTCTCCAGTGGGAGGTACCAGTGTGAGATCCAGACACAGGGTCTAACTACCTCTCATGGCTCCAGTGTGACGCTGGCTTAGCATCTGTGCTCATTTGAATGAGAAATGGCCTCATAGGCTCATGAATTTGGACACTTGGTTCCAGTTGGTGGCCCCGTGTGCATGTTGTGGAAGTTTAGGAGGTGTAACCTTGTTGGAAAAAGTCTGTCATTGGGGGTGAGCTTTCAGGGTTGATAGCCTGGACCCACTTCCTGTTTTCTCTGCTGTGGGGCGTTTACCCAACCACCCCCACAGTTCCCCAGAGTTTTCTTGAGTGCGAGCAGCAGGAAATATTAGATAGAAGGATTTATTGCGGAGAATATCGCGGAGAGAAACAGATAGAAAATAAAGGATAGCCTCAAGAGGGCCTGGAACCTATTCCAACGGGCCCCGACTGTCTCTGCCCCAGGGTTTTTATAGACACACCAAGGGGTGGAGCAAAAGACCTCCTCCCCCAGCACAGCCAAGTGCAGACCATCTCAGACACCTGCACTCAGGCCTGTAGTCTAATCATCCTCTATGTGGACCTGCTGGGTAAAGCCACGAGGAACCCGAGAACGGGCTCCCACAGGTCCCCCTTTCTTAATATATAAAAAAATAACTATAATGGCTTACAGCAATCTCCATAGCTGTTACACCTCCCAGTATGGGAGTAGAGGATGATATAGATGGCATTTCTCTTTTGAATTAGGTCCAAGGTGACTACAGCAGTCTTAGCTGCCTCAAGCCCTTTCTAAGCCAAAAACTCTTAAGGCAACTACAAACTTAAAGAATCCCTTAGCTTCATCATTACCATTAACAGGTTAACATAAATATTGCTGTACATAGTCACAATTCTCTCAATCTTATAACACAAAGCAAACTCTTAACAGAACCATTTGAATTAGCATATATGGTGCTAAATATAGTTAACAATTTTCTCCACCTTACAACTTTAACTCAATCATTTGAATTTTCTTGCTAACAGAACATAGGAAAAACTTCGATGTATTCACATCAAACTTAAATATTTTCTTAACGCCACAAAACCAGGGTGCATTAATATCAATAGGGTAAATATAATTTCTGCAAACATAATTCAACCTCATAACTCCTCCTTTTCTTTATAATTTTTTAAACAAAATCTCAAACCTGGTTAGAAGAACCCAAACTCATACAATTCCTACAAACCCATATTGAAAAGCAATCTTCTCAATCTAACCATTAACACTTTGAAAACTTAGCAAAACATCCAAAAGCAGTTTCTTAATAAAACTCTTTACACTTTAAAAGCAGTTTCTTAATATACCCCATTTGCATTTCTTACTAACAAAAACATGACATTAATTCACTCAAACAACTTTTGAAATTAGACTAAGGAATATTAACTCTCCCCCTTTTCTTTATAATTTAGGCAAAATCTCAAGCCTAGTTAGAAAACCCAAACTTTTCCATTTAAACAGTTCCATTTGTAACACAAAACCAGTTCTGTAAGTAATTTCATTTTTACATAAACAGTTCCACAAAACAATTCATGAATCACCAATTAATGAAGCATATATGCATACACATCTTGACTCTAGGTAGAAATAATAAATTTCTTCATTTAAACAGTTCCATTTTTAACCCAATTCCAGAAAAGAGTTCCTAGGTCATTACTATAAGTAAACTCAAAATTGTCCCATTGCATGAAATCTCTATTGTTCATTTCATTTCTTAAGTCCCAAAATTCAAATGATAAATTCTGGTACAAGCCTTCCAAATATGAAGAAATCCATAACCAAAGTCTTTTTGTAATTTTATCTCATTTTAAGTTCAAAAAGTTCAAACAAATAAATTCTGGTATTAGGCTTTCACTTCAAAATATGAAGAGACGTTTTTCAACCAAAACTTTTTGCAGTTAACAATTTTTGTTCAAACAAGTGTCTCTGAACTTATTCTCAAGCCAGAGACCTTTTTAGGTACAGTAGTATTCTAAACCGCACCGTTTTTGATGTTAGCTCAGGTTTTTCTGTGTTGCGAAGATTTTCCATGGATCTCAGCTGCGGATGCCTTGTGCTGGTTCTCGCGTCCGCCATTCTTAGCTTCTTAGCGGCTTCTGGAACTTTTGAAAACCGCTCAGACTGCCTGCTTTGCAGTCTGCTAGGACACTAACTTCTGTATGTCTCAGGTTCTTTCACCATATACATTAAGAATAGACTCACACTTAACATTTACACTTTACAAACTCACATATAACCTTTTGCCTTGCAAAGCATTTAGACTCACATTCAACATCTACATTTTACAAACTCACATATAACGTATTAACATCTACTTATTTATACTCCTTAAGGAAACTATAGAACTACTTTAGCAAATATATTTCTTATTACTTATATATTTCTTATATTCATACCATCTTATTTCTTATTTAAACTTACGTTTACAACTAGCATCTTTACTTCTTACAAGCTTATCACTACATGTCTTAAGACTACCTTAGATACTTCTTGCAAGCTTATATATATTCTTAAAGGAACTCTATAGATCTATTTTACAAACTTATATAGGGCTACCATTAGCATATATTTAACTTAGCAAACACCTAAAGATTTCTTAACACAGATCTAACAAGAGAATTTTTACAAACTCACATATCTTATTTTCATCTTTTTCTATTTCTTACTCTTAATTATTAGTACTATCTCTTATTAGACAGATTCTCTTAACTAGACAGGAAGTACGTACATTATTTCTAAATTTTAGAGTTTATAGTCAGCTTTGTTATAAAACACTGGGAATTTAGTGAGTGTTGTTGTTATGGAATTGTGATAGTTGTTGCTAGAGGACTATAACCTTCCCAGGACGATGCCACACTCCAAAGTTGCCAGTTCTCTCAGCCGTTCCGGACCGGCAGAGATGCACTGTCAGCGGTAGACGCTTTTTAACTAGAGGCTGTCCCTTCACCCAAATTCACAATAGTTCCCCTAAGTACTTCAATTCAGACAAACATTTCTATTATAGCAGTACTCTTGGTTTGCTCTACCGAAAAAACTTCATTTCATACTGAGGGTGAAATTACCATGTTTAGCTGCTGTAAGGTCTTTGCCAAATACCGCACAGCTATTAGGTGATATAAAGTATTTTTCCAAAGGAGCTAGTAAAGCCAAAAGTGGCACAGCTCCGAACTCTATTTCCTCACTGTTTGCATCAACCAGTGACAAAACCTCAGAAACACTAATCGAGCCACTTTCATTCTGGTTCCTTTATAGGAACGTCATTGGAGCTGACTTTTCCTTAGTTCCACGCTTCTTACCAGACGCTCCGGTAAACACCGAGCTTCATTCTCCTCTTGTGAAAAAACACAAACATGTCCTAGACCCCATATTAACACAGGACTAGTACCCTTCCACAATCCCGAGCAGGGATCTTTCTATTTCTCATTACCCTCAGCTAAAGGACCAGGAAGATTGGCGTGAGCTCTAATATGGCCCACAAAGCATGGCAGCTTGCTTTTGTGGAATAGCATCTTGGAATTGTTGAAACATTTTGACTGGATTGTTGTTAGTTCCAGTATTTTAACCAAAACTGTTACTATTCAAAGGAGTCAAGAACATAAATGTTCTTTCATGAAACATATCCTTCATTAGCTTACTTTGAGAAAAAGCATTTCCAGGATTTAGTATTTTCATTTCATTAGCTTTAACTCCTGATGTTATTAGCAGCTGTGATATTTAGCATTGATTTCTTATAAGGAACTTTCAGGTGAAGCAACTCTTGCAAGACAGCTTTTCTGAAGTTTGTTTCCCATCTATAAAGCAGTCATTTTTTTGAATGCCTGTTTCTTATCCCCTTAATTAGATTTGCGAAGGAATCACTCATTGCAGGTTCTTTGTTCAAGAGGTAAATAACTTTTAATTTCACATAAGTTTTTTCATATCTAAGACAACGTTCAGTGTATAAACTGCTTTCTCTTGCTTTCTTAAGGATTTTAAAGTGGCTTGTTTGCTCTTAAAAGGTAGCTTTTTGTCTTCCAACTACCGTAAAAACTTTGCACAGCTATTAGGGTAAATAAGTCATTTTACCAACCCCCAAACCGCGAAGTGCCTAGTTCCATATCCTTTCATTGTTTCATTGGAACTGACACTTAAACTCTTAGATGATTTTCCTCCTTATTCTTTTAAAAGCTGTATTTTAAGTTTACCATGAACGTATTTTCGAGCTGACAAAAGTGTTTCAGGGCAATGTCGCCATCTTTAGTGGAAAAACTACCTTTCCCAGAATGCATTTCCCTTATATCAGTCTATAATAATATCAGTCCCTTATATCAGTCTATAATAATATCAGTCCCTTATATCAGTCCTTTATATCATTTCCCTTATATCAGTCATTTCCCATAGTTCTTTTTGGGTCTGAGAGTCAACTGGTTCTCTTTTACCAGACTTGCTTACAAATTCTTGCCCGGGAAGTTTGAACAAAGTTTTTTGCTTTTGCAACGGGAGATTTGAACAAGCATTTTACAGTTTCAATTATGGGACATTGGGAGATTCCTATTCTCTCAACTGGCTTTAGCAGGTGTCTCTCCTTTATTTGACACTGGCCCCCAAATCAGAACTGCACCTGCCTCGTTAGTACGCATTGAGGTGGGCAATTTCTGTTAGCAACTTTCCTCGGGGCTTGTGTTTGTCTTAGCCAGTCAGTGAAAAACAAGATCATGCACTACAGCTTTTCCATAGCTCTTTCGGAGAGATTTTTCTCCCACTGATCTATCTCATTTTGCTTGTTCGTTCCTTCCCCAGATGCAGAGCTTCAAGTATCTGCGGCTCTGTACCTCTGCTAGCTGCCCTTGGAAGTAGGGGCTTTTTTTTCTCCCCCCGAATCTGCCTCAAATTCTAGCAGCTTTTTCAGGTCATATTTTTCTGGGGAGGAATCAGTCCCTTCTGTTTCTTCAGAGTCTTTCTCCCAGACAGTTCCCAGTTTGGTCTCAGTTTATCCCCTCTACCCCAGAAACAGTTTCCGACACTACAGTGGCGGCTTTCCCTGCTCCTGAAGGTAGGGACTTTTTGTCCATTTGTTTTCTGGGTCTGTGTGGTTTGCATACAGACTGAAAATCTAACAAGGGAGGTTTTTGCCGTTTCTAAACTCCCATTAAGACAGGCGTTTTGTTTCATCAGGCCTTCACCTGGCCCAGTCAGTCCCCCAGTGGGTTGTGTTTGCTTGTCTGGGTGCTCAAGGACAGAGCTTATGCCAGAGGCAATCACCCCTCAGGGCTACACTCCCTCATCTCAGGGAGTCAGTTGAAACAAAGCTTTTCTCAAAGAGATGCTTTCTCTGACAGAAAAGAAAGCTTTACTAGTTCTGTTCTGCCCTGGCTGGGCTCTTTCCCCAGACAGTGTTCTGACTCGGCAGCACAAATGCTTCAGACAGTTCAGCTTTACTGTTTTCCCAGAAAGGTCCTTTCTCTGATAGGAAAGCTTTTTCTCAGATTTCTTTTTGCAGCTGTGGACCCATAAACCCAGGAATTGTAGGAAAGCGGGCAACTGTGCCGTTCCCACTGGCTTTAGTTTTGTTTGTTCATTAGCAATCTTCCCCTGGGTCCTGCACCTTCCTGCCTCAGCTCTGTGCTCCAGGAAGTTTACAACTGCAGGAACCCTAGTATCCCCGAAACGCACCCCAACTCAGAGATGCTGGCCAGTCGCCTCTGGGTTTTTGGTCAGAAGCGAGATGCTAACAGTTTGCCTTGCTTCAGGGGATCTTTGCATAAGGACGATTAGGAGCACCTTTTCAAAGACGCTCACTCACAAAACCCTTGATGCCTCAGTTCGGCTGTAACTGAAAAGCTTGGCTTTTTTGCTTTTCTCAGGTAAAGTTTCTGGCCCTTTTGGGCTCTCTGTAGCTCTTTACCCACACTCTCCCAAGCGTTTCCCTCAGGGTACTCTGACCCACTGTCTTTTACTGGCTTGAAGAGACAGAGCTTAGAAGAGGTTTTTAGGAACTTGTCCCTGCCTCCTGCATTGCAGGGACAATTTTTAAGGCTTGAAAAACAGAACTTAGAGGTTTTGCTGTCTTAAGAGGTTTGTTGTTTTCCCTTTGAGCTAATCACAAGTGGTCCCCATACTAATATCTTCAGGTGATTCTAATTTTTGCCCTTTTGAGAAAGTTAAAGTCTTTAGTTTTTAAGTTTAAGATTAAGGCTTTTTAGAGAGATTTTTTCCCCCAAATTTTCCAAGAAAAGCTTTATAGTTTAAGATTTTTTTTTTTCCCAAGAGAAAGACCAACTTTTCCCAAAACTTCCCAACTTTAAACTGGCTTCTTACACCCCCATTTTTGCCTCAGGGAGAAATCACTTTCTCCCGCAGCTTGGACTTAGCATTTTAGCTGTCCCCAGGTCAAAAGCTTCCATAGGAAACTTTTTCTTCCCCAAAAGCTCAGAGAAGAGCTTTTTTACTACCCAAAAAGCCCAAAGAAAGATTTTTTCCCCAGTTTGCGTTTATATCCCCCAAAGTTAGAAAATTGAAGAGTTTTTCTGTCTAGTTGCCTATTTTTTTCTACACAATCTTACACTTCTAAGTTTTTCCTAAACTATATTACTACCCTATGCCTTATACTTATTTTTCACAGATAGAAATTGAGAAAGGGATAGAAGATAGAAAATTTTGACAGAAGAGAATTTCGCTGCAGCATCGGACATCCTTCCAGTCCGCTTTCTTTTTCTCTCGAGGATAAAACCCCTGCCTCTCAAAAATATATATAAAAAATATATATTTTCCATAACACCGGCATGCCTCATCCACTGGCAGGGCTGAACTCAGCACTTTCGCCAAAAACTCTGTAATAAAACTACTATTTTCCTTTATCTTTAGTCCCTATTACTTTGTCTTTAGTCCCTGTTCATTTGTCTTTAGTCCCCCCCTTTTTTTTTTAGTCCCCCCTTTTTTTCTTTAGTCCCTTTTTTTCTTTTTTCTTTAGTCCCTGTTCATGGCACCATTCTGTGGGGCGTTTACCCAACCACCCCCACAGTTCCCCAGAGTTTTCTTGAGTGCGAGCAGCAGGAAATATTAGATAGAAGGATTTATTGCGGAGAATATCGCGGAGAGAAACAGATAGAAAATAAAGGATAGCCTCAAGAGGGCCTGGAACCTATTCCAACGGGCCCCGACTGTCTCTGCCCCAGGGTTTTTATAGACACACCAAGGGGTGGAGCAAAAGACCTCCTCCCCCAGCACAGCCAAGTGCAGACCATCTCAGACACCTGCACTTAGGCCCGTGGTCTAATCATCCTCTATGTGAACCTGCTGGGTAAAGCCACGAGGAACCCGAGAACGGGCTCCCACACTCTGCTTCTTATAAGTGGTTGAAAATGTGATCAGCCAGCTCCTGCCTCTGTCTCAATGCTATCACTGCCTATCGCCATGCCTTTCTCACCATGATGAACTCGATCCTTCCGGAACAAGAAGCTAAGTAAACCCTTTCTTTTTGAAGTTGTCTTTGGTCATGGTGTTTTATCGCAGTCACAGAAAAGTAACTAAAACGGTCTCTCCTCACTCTGGAGATGTGCAAGGAGGAGGAGGGTGTGGAGAAAAGCTCTTGTTCCAGTGTGATCTCCAGCCCCTACTACCCTATGCTTTTTAAAATCCCGTTCTTTTCTGTGGTTGATCAGACAGCTGAGCACAGCCTTTGATTGCCAGCCTGGGGAGACATAGGGAGCCTGCTCTGGAGAGAGAATGCTTATAGATTACCTGTCGGTGCTATTCTCTTAAACCGTCTTCATAGACTAAGAGAGCAGTGCAGGTAAGGATTAAACTGAGAAAATAAGTCAGGCATCAACCTAAACTCAGTTCCTAAATCGGGGCAATTGGATTGGTCTCCCTTTCATAGCTCATTGCCAAATGCACATTACCCCATTTGTATTCTGTGTGATTTCAATGGTTATAAACTTGTTATCAAATTAAAATATTACAGGGTTCTAGGAGGATTTCTACTTTTCCATTTTCCATATTACCCTGCTGTTCGGACAGGGTGTATATTTCTTAATCTTACCATATCTTAATCAGAATCTTACTGAATCAGAAACTGGAAAGACTGTTTCCAAAGACAGATGTGAATCAAACTAATTTTAAATGAACAACAATTTACTAAAATGAAAAAAGAAAAATCTGGATCCCAGGAACACAGTGTAGACTTTCAAAAACTCTATAGAGTCAGTGGAACTCAGCAGAAGTGTGAAGACCCTCTGGTCCATCCAACATCGGCCATCTCAACCCTGTTATAGATGTGTTATTCAGGAGTTACCAATTATGAGAAAAGGAGCTCTTTCTAATCCATCTGGATTGCTAATTATAGGGTGTACAATATTTATGATACTTTCCCTCAGGGTAGTAATAAAAGTATAATTTCTTCAAGTAAATGCCACAAACCACCTTAAATACAAGAAATTTGGGCTAATTCAAGTTTGAGAGGGTGTCTGCTGGTAATAAATAGATCTCCCAAGAAAGGGCTGACAGGCAGTTGTCCCTCCCTGAAGCTACCCTGATGGCATTGACCTTGGATATATTGATCAGATGGGAGTTAAATGACCATCATAGTATGTCTCAACAGGCAAGTACACTTCTTGTAGGGAAACCAAGACAGACCAGGAAAGAAGGTTCTGACCTACAATCAACTGATGATGATAGAAAAAGAATCAGAAATGTATCCTCAATCTGTGACGCTTTTGACCTGATAAAAAGATAGATAAAAATTCTAATGCCTTGTGTCTGTAGAGATGGAAATTATTTTAAAATATAGGATGTTACATACACGAAGATGTACACTATTAAAATGATCAGAATGTCTGTTCCATGGACTATAGTGAGGATCTCATGTATCCATACTCACCCCAAACTCATCAAATTATATTAATGCATCATAAATGCAGCTATTTATATATCACTTATACTTCTGTAATTTTTCTAAACAGATCAGAATAGCAAAATAGCTTTCCCCATCCGCCTGGACTCCACACTTCCCACCCCCACACATACCTGCTAGGTACAGGAAATTAAAACAGATTAAAAGCTCCATGTTTAGGTCATTGGTTCTCAGTTCTGACTATACTAGGATTGTCTGAGGATTGACTCCTAAACGGGAGCTGCCAGTGTTGAGAACCATTGCTTCTTCGATTGCTCCCCACAAAACTGTAGTACTGGAAGCAGAAGACCCACCTGACCCCCTCCTCCTTGCGAGAGTTATGTCCACAAGGAAAGGATTCTTCATGGGTGGAACTTACTGCCACCTTATTCAAATGGGAAGTACTTTTCTAGGGTAGGAAAACACCCTAAGAGAAGGCTGGAGATGTAATCCTTAAGATTGTGCTAGAAGGACCCTGTAGATGATTATGTTGCATGAAACATGAAAAAGCTTGTTATTGGAAGACCAAATTGGAGGTTAATGGTAGCCATACCTACCACTGTGTCAGAACTAACATCCTGTGACTAATAGATAAAAACCCTTTCAAATTTATTGACTTAGCGGACTATTAGCTTTCTCTAACCCAAAAGCTAAGAATGTCATCAGATAGGCATCTTAGGCTTATGGAAAAGCTTCCCTTGTCCTGCTGTAACCACCTCTCTGATGTACTCACCAATGTATTGTAACATTGCCAGGATTTATGACTTTCTTTATTCTATAAAACGTCATGAAACTGCTTCCATGTTGGAACATAGGGTAAGCTTAAATCTGTGTTCTTGGGCCATGTTCAGTCAAAATGGCTCCAGAATAAAATCTTTCGTATTCCCTTTAAGCTGAGAACTGTGGTTTTTACGTTGAGCTGTGGTTTTTACGTTGAGTTGATGTTCACAGGGTGTGTGGAAATGGGAACACATTGGGATACTTCCTGATGAGGGGAAGTCAAGATTGTGCCCAACCTGGGCATCGTCTTCCAGGGAGGGGAAGAATTATATTGGTAAAGTTGTATTCAGAGGTCTAGACATCGAATGAAAATACTTGATACTGCAGAGAAACAAAGCCAAAAAGGAACAACAACAACAACAATAATAAAAAAACCAACCCTTCTGTTCTGACAAACTCAGAAATGAAGATAATGGTCTGTGGACACTTAGTGCTGTATTCAGGGAAAGGATTTCCTTTTCTTTTTCAATAAGTTGGAGTGTCATGATGTTGCCAAAACTGAACTGGAAATCCTGGACTTAAATCATTCTTCTGCCCTGGGCTCCTAACTAGTTGGCACCACAGACATGCTACTCTCCTTTGCTGAGAATTGGATATTAAATCAAATAGCACTTAAAGGATAAAATTATAAAGTTTAATTATTAGCCATATGTAGCATGAATCTTAAAAGTTCTTATTAATAAAATCAAACCTGAGCCAGGTATTGGGGTGAACACTGGAAGATCAGAGAGACAGAACAAGCCACAGCTATCTCACCTTGCCAATTCCTCAGCTGGTCCTGTTTCCTCAGACTGGAAGCCTCTGAGTCCTCTATCCAGAATGAATCTCAGCTGAACTGTGTTGCTCCAAAGCCTGAAAGCTTAACCAGCCAAATGCTTCTAGTTTCTGGTCCTCATGCCTTATAAACCTTTCTGCTTTCTACCACCACTCCCTGGGATTAAAGGCTGCTTTCTGGGATTAAAGGTATGAGTCACCATGCCTGGCCGTTTCCAATGTGGCCTTGAACTCACAGAGATCCAGAGGGATTTCTGTCTCTGGAATGCTAGGATTAAGGGTGTGAATGCCACCATTTTCTAGCCTTTGTATCTAGTGGCTGTCTGTTCTCTGACCCCAGATAAATTTATTAGGGTGCACAATATTTTGGGGATCACAATACCACCACAGCCATATGTTGTCATCTAACATTGCCCCGTGACGATGGTTTACAGATGTTGAGATCTGTATACTTTGCACCCTGCACTCATGTTATTGTTGCTTTACCACATTCAGAGTTATTTCCTACATCCGCCTGGGGTTGGCTTACTGTAACAAGTTCAAGTGTTGGTTTTAAACAGCAAAAATTTATATTTCTATTGTTCCTGAGCCTAGAAATCCATGATGGTACCAGCTGACTCAGTGTGGTTTGTAGACAGCCATCTTCCCTGTAGAGAGCACAGAGAAAAAGCAAGCTGTCTCCTGCCTGGCCCTGTAAAGGCACTAATTTCATTCCCGAGAGCTTCACTTTAATGACCTGATAACTTGCCAAGGGCTGCCTTCAAATGCCATCCCACTTGGGATTAGCATTTCTGAATATGGATTTTGTGGAAGATGCAGGGGAGGAGGACAAGTCCATCTAGTCCATCACAGTAACCAAAAGGAAAAAGAATGTTTTTTTCTTGAGATGTCCACTGATATAGTACTGGATGGTTTAGAACTCACTCAGTAGACCAGGCTATCTAAGAAATCACAGGATCTCCCAGCTTCTGCCTCCTGAGTGCTGGTGTTAAAGGCTTGGACCACCACACCAAGCCCCAAAGGAAATATTTATATGCTAATATTTTGCTATTTTCAAACTAGAAATATTTGTATTTTATTGACATTGAGCATTCCCTAGCCTGATATATCCACCTGTTCTATTCTTGAGATTTGTAGAATAAACGTGTCTAAAGGACAGACCCTCTTCACTTCTGGATGGTGGTAACAATGACAAATGCTTACTCTCATCTTTAAAACCTTGGCAGAAGGACCATGTCATTTTTTGAATTATTTAACTGTTGCTGGCACACACTGTAAACTCATGGCTCACAAGCACCCCGACTTATTCTTCCTTTCACATTTTGCACCCTAAGGACTACATCATTTATCATTTATCCAGAGAGAGAGAAACTTAGACACTGTGGTGTTATCTTTGGAACATACTGAATTACAGATTAACACCTGCTCAGGGTGATGATGTGTCCTGTTCTTCGACCTTATCTACATTTGGATCCCAGAATGCAGTGAGAAGCCCTTGGCTAACAGAAAGCAATTTCAGTTGCCCATTCTTGCCAAACAGAAGCTCCAGGCCCATATAATTAGAAGTGCTGGCCAGTGAGTTTGGGCAAGAATGGTGTCCTTTTCTGCTTCCAGTCTGAGAATTTGTACCTGGTCCACGGTAGAACGAGATGGAAAATCCCCTGTTATCACCATCTGCTCTGTACCCAGTTTAGTAATGACTTCCTTTGGAACATAAATGCTTTTTCCAGGCCTTGGGTACTTGGAATGTGTTAGATGAAGGGCTTATTCAGTATCCTACACCACCCAGTAATATTTTCTACTTTTAACTAAGCTCAAGGTTGTAGTTAACATTTTGTTTATAATGGCCGCTATTTGAAATAGCAGCAGGGTGTGCCTAGTTCTCCAGTACACCATCAACCTTATTGGAAGAAAGCAGTAGAAGGAAAGGGGGTGGGAGTGTTAACCTCTGGGTAACTGTGTGTTCCTTTCAGAGGAAAACATCTGCCAGCATCTGACACTGAGAGTCAGGCCAGAGCTGCAGAGGAGTGTAAGGATGCTTAAGAATGAATGGATGTCTAGCTGAAGAGGCCATAATGAATGCCTTGTGTTTTGAGAGAAGAAAATAGGCAGTCATTTGACAGTGTGTATTTGCTGTTTCCAAACTGAAAACTTAACTTGGGCTTGGATGTTGAGTCTTGCTAAAAGGAAGAATCTGAGTTAAGATTCACAACCCACTATGCTCATGATCTTCTGGGACAGATGTTTTCAGACTTAGTGGTGCGTGTGTTGTTATAACAACAAATGCAGGTAATAGTTACCTCTACAATTAAATATTAAATATATAAGAGCTCCCAGAATTCTAGGCAAGGAAGTCTAAATGTGTGTATAAGCTAGTCTATCTTCCTGCTTCTTCTATAGGATGTCAAGGCTTAGGTTGAGGGGCTGTTTCCTTAAAAGGGTAACAGTGAAAGTGAAACATTTTAGCAAATGTGTAGGGGACTGTGTGGGGAATGTTCCTACATTTTCCATCTTTTTTAGGGTTCTTATGAGAGAGGGATAAGAAAATATTAAAGAGACCTAGCCAACGAGAAGACAGAAACACAGGATAGCTTCAGAGGGTCTGGATCAATACCCAGTGGCCCCTTCTGCCTCTTCAAAAGGGCTTTTTATAACAATGCCAAGGGGTGGGGCAAAAGACCTCCCCCTTACTAGATCAAAGCACACTGCATAGCCAAGTGTAGACCCTTCCAAACACCTGGTAACCATGCCCGTGGTGGTCAATCATCCCCTTATGCAGCCTTGCTGGGTAAAGCAAGCTCAGATTCTTGGACCCGGAGTAAGTTCTCACTAGGAAACCTCTGTAGGTCTCTACACAAATGCAGTTCTTGAAAGACAATATGATTATCAAAAGTATCAATGTATACCTATCACATATAAAGTTACGGATTGAATGGACTCCATCAGCAAGGTGAGATTTTCCTTCTGGTTTATTGTTGCCATGTACGCAAGTGCTCTGACTGGCAGGAGAGAAGAACAGCTTCTATGAGAGCTGAGGGGAAACCCAGGGGAGGAAACTCAGAGACACCATGTTGCAAATGTGGCCCAGCAGGAGAGCAGTGGTTCTGAAGAGCTCCGCCTGGCTCCTCCACTGCCCCTATGCTGTCAGGACAGAAAACTGCTCCTCTGTAGCAGGTGAACAGCGTGTTCCCATTAACAGCACCGTAAGAATTAGACCTTGTAAAACTGAGCATTGTGGGATATCATATAGAACAACTGGAGGCAAAAGTGACCATTTGGCCAACTTTGTTTAACCCTAGAACATGGAAAGATCTTAGCTTGGGACTACTGATAGTAGAAAATTACCTCAGAGCCCAGAGGCTAGGTCTTGGGGCCACCCAGAACTGCCCAGGGGGGTGACAGAAGCCAATTTTGGACACAGTAGCGCTTTCAGCATATTCAGGTTTTTGTTTTTGTTTGTTTGTTTGGGATGTCCCCAAAAGTTGCTCTGAAAAGTACAATTTATGTTACAGCCTATTACATACACATTTGTATACGACAAAAGTCTGTTTCAGAAAATATTTTTTATAAAAGAAGACACCTGATTTTTTCAAATCAATTTTCACCTTCATAGCATTAGTTATAATCACAGAGATTTCAGCAGCTGGGAAATATTTAGTGCATTGTGGGTTCTCCCCAAACCAACACCATACCTGTACCTTGTGTCACCTGTCATCATATTTCTTCAGTCCTTTAATGATGGTTACCCGCTAACTATAGCAGGTGTTTAACATAAGTGCTGCAGTCTTCTCTGGGGAGGGGGGGGGTCTTTGTAGCCAATACAAAGTTCCAGGTTGAATTGGGAACCCTTGCAGTTGGTATCAAAGAGCGGTTTCTGATTTCTGCTGTGGGCTCAGCTCGAGGACCTCTTGCCCTTGGCTCAAGGGTTATTGTGCACCTTCATGTGATCTCTTCAGTTTCCAAGCAGAAGGGCTAAGAGCAAAGGGGTAAGTCAGGTGGGAACACGGAAGGTGGCCTATTGTTAGTGATAGTGTTCCAGAAGACTACTAACCTCCTGGCTGTCGTACCTTTCTTGTTGTAGTGGAAAAAAACACAACACAACAAAACAACAACAACAACAAAACCAGCCTGGCAGAAGCACTTCAGCAAGGAAGGGTTTATTTTGCCTTTATGTATTCCATCATGGTGAGAGGTCATGGCAGTGAGCATG
Organism: Peromyscus eremicus; assembly: GCF_949786415.1. Taxonomy (NCBI): domain Eukaryota; kingdom Metazoa; phylum Chordata; class Mammalia; order Rodentia; family Cricetidae; genus Peromyscus; species Peromyscus eremicus. The sequence continues at coordinate 73,147,206 of NC_081418.1, forward strand.
GCTGGAGCTGTGGCGGTAGGAACGTGACGCAGCTGGTCAACTTGGCGCCTGCATTCAGGAAGCAGAGGGCGTGAATGTAGGCGCTACACTCACTCACACTTCTTTTTCCCATTTCAGACCACAGCCCTTGAAGGGGACCACTCACATTCAGGGCAGGTCTCCCTGCTTCAGTTAAACTTAACTCTTTGGAAGTTTAACACACATCCTCAACAGCACATCCAGATGTTTACCTCCTAGGTATTTCAAGCCCCATCAGGTTAACAACCAGGGTTAGGCATCACCCCAGCCAAGTTCACTCTTGCTACCAACAGACAGTAACCAGAGCAAAGAGGGTGGTACAGCAGCCCTTAAGTGTTATTTTGTGGGTATTTGCGACTTGCATATGGTTACTAGACTTTGGCAAAACACTTAGATAGGTATCTGTAAGAAGTGTTTTCTTGGGTGGCTCTTCTGGGTTAGGACAGTCCTTGAACATGCCCTGTGAGTCTGGGTCCTGCCAGAGACCTTGGCTATGTAGAGGTTTGTGGGAGGAGGGAGCCTGAGCAGACATAGTCTTTATATAAAGATGAGGCCCTTAATTAGCATGTGAAGGGTCCCCATCATTCTGTTTATTTTGTAGTAAAGAAACTAAGGCTGATAGATTTAATAAGAGAAATCGTATAGCTAGTAAGTGCCTGACCACAACTAAGCTTCTTCTCTGAACTTGACTCTGTAACCTTTGCTTTCAGCTCGTGAGGGCATATGGAGGCAGTCCCACCTTTCCCGTGGTCAGAGGTTAGCATAGCATAGGACAAGTCTTTGTTAGTACTCCTGTGTTGCGGAGCTTCTGTGGAGCATGGATCTGGTAGACTCAATGCCTTTTCTGTTCCTGAAGACTCCTCAGGAAGAACCCATTATGATTTTTCTTTCTAAGAATGCTTCTGCTTATGGTGAGTCTGGGTGGAACTTAGCAGTGAGAAAAACTACCCTTTTTACCCAGCCCTGTGCCTCTCTCTCCTGCAGATGCCGTTCCTATGAAGACTGCTGTGGCTCCAGGTGCTGTGTGCGGGCCCTCTCCATACAGAGGCTGTGGTACTTTTGGTAGGTTACAATTCGTTGTTCTTGTTCTGAGTGCCCTTTCCTGGAACTGCCTGCAGTCCTCAAGTGTCCACTGTCAAGTCTCAAGAGGTCATGGTCTTTGGTAAAGTCTGGGCAGAGTGAAGGAACATTTGGCTTGCCCTCCTCCAGGGCTGTTAGAGTAAGAGTTTAACAGAACCTTTTCCCATCTCCCTCGGCGCTGTCTGGGTATGAAGAGCTTGGAGGGGTGTGGCCTCCCCATGGAGCGGCTCCTTAGCCAGTTTCTGAAATGGCCTCGGGGGTGACTGTCTTGAGCAGTCAGAATCAGCAGGCTGAGACTTGTGACAAAGTTCCTGTTGCCTGAAAATCTCCCCTCATCTGTATCTCCTGCATCTTTACTCCTCCCCAAGCTTCTCACAGAGGTCTGGGGAACATACAGAATCCATCAATGGCGTGTTGAGAGAAGTGTGGGAGGCACACTGTCATTTAGAGAGTCGCCTTGTGCAAGTCTTAGTTCTCAGAGAGGCCCCCCGAAGGTCTCTGGAGATACGCTGCTCTGTAGCCCAGAGGCAGTTCACATGTGGGGGGTGGCACAGTGCAGCAGAGGGGGTTTCTGGAGAAGGAACTGAGCGTTTCTTGAGCTCATCTGCCTGGCTTGCTTGTGATCCTCTGTGAGACCAAAACTGGAACAATGTCCTTGAAGGTTAAGTGTTCTGTTGGCAGCTAAGACAGTTAAGAATAAGTTCCAGGTTCTTCTATGTTAAGTCCTTGCAAGTTAAAGTTTCTGTCTGCAGTTGAGTAAGTTCCTGTTTGTCCTGTGTTAAGTCCTTGTGAGTTAAGGTTTCTATCTGTAATCAAGAACAAGCTCCTGTTTCGCAGCCCTGATAGAAACCGCTTGCAGCCCCACTCACACGATGTAGATCCTTACCCTGCTCCTCTCCTTTCATTGTATTTTGCTAACTCTTGTCCTGTGCTCACCTTCTCTCTCCTGTAAGAGACTTCAAAGGCCAGCCGGAGCGGCTCTCTCAAATCCCAACTTAGGGTGAGATAGCCAGCTGGCCAGTCCCGGGTGCACCCCAAAACACAGCTTGCTTAATTAGATAAACGTGGATTTGATCTTTTCTTCTTTTGTTTTTGTTTTGTTTTGTTTTGTTTTTTTCGAGACAGGGTTTCTCTGTGTAGCTTTGCGCCTTTCCTAGAACTCACTTGGTAGCCCAGGCTGGCCTCAAACTCACAGAGATCCGCCTGGCTCTGCCTCCCGAGTGCTGGGATTAAAGGCGTGCACCACCACCGCCCGGCGATCTTTTCTTCTTTTCTACAAACAGATGTAGCAGTTTGTAAAATTTTGTGTCGAATCAGACCCCATTCCTAGGGAACCACTGTGGCTAGTCCTGCAGGAAGCTTTATGACTAATATTACTGTGAATCCAAAGGGAGGAATACCCTAGTCATCCCTATCTCCAGTGTCCCCTGTTGAATTCCTCAAGCTTCTGCCACGGAGACACCTGTTGACTTCCAGTGGCGGCAGTGCTGAAGCAGCTGGCTATGTAGTTTCTAGAAGGTGACTCAGGCTGTCAGGGTAGGCTTTTACAGTCCAGGTCTTCTCCTCAGGCGTGGTACCTACCACTTAGTGTTTAAATGAGTGGCCATATTTCAGCCTGCCATGCTGAATGGACCTGTGACAGAGGCTCCATTTTGTATTATCTAAAACTTTCTGGAGGACTTCCTCAGATGATTGTAGGGGCCATCCCTCAACCCCACATTTCCCCAGAGTACTCTGGAGTAGGAGCAGCAGGAAATATTAGTTAGAAGGATAAAGGAGAGAGAAACAGAAAATACAGGATAGCCTCCAGAAGGTCTGGATCCTAATCCATTGGGCCCCACTGTCTCTGCCCTAGGGTATTTAAAGGAATGCCAAGGGGTGGAGCAAAAGACCTCCTCCCCCAGCACAGCCAAGTGCAGACCATCTCAGATACCTGCACTTAGGCCAGTGGTGTAATCATCCTCTCTATGTAGACCTGCTGGGTAAAGCCACTAGGAGACTTAAAAAATGGGCTCCAACAGATGATTACCTCTGAGCCCTGGGGATTAGTTTTTGCTAAGAAAATCAAAAGTCTAGGTAATGGGCATGGCCAACTGAACTAGGATGCAGGTCTCATTCCAGTCAGGTGGTAGACTTGGGTACAAGGTACCCCTGTTCACAGCATCCTCGTATGTCAGTACAGGAGACATTGTTGGCAGAGTAATTGCTCTTTGCCTCTCTGTTGCTTGAAATATTTAGGACGTGGGTACAGACTCTGAGATCCTCTAGTGAGTGAGAGAATCCATCCCCTGTCATGTGAGACATGAGAAGGAATTCATCTTTCCTGTAGATAAGGAAGTGGTTTTCCTTGTTCTGGCCTACACACTGGGAGCAGCAGGATCTGGCAGATCTTGTTTTCCCATGCATTCTCATCCTGTAATGATGCTAGCTACTCTAATGGGGACAGTGTCCATTCCAGGGAAAGGGTATGACTTGAGCCTGGGGATGTCTTGTCATGTAAATGTATTGTAAATTTAGCCTGTTTCACTCAAGCATTCAATTTTCTATAACTTTAAAAAATACACCCAATTTCGAATATTATTTTATATTAAACAAACTGTATTTTAAACTTGTTTTGAGTAACTTCCTTTAGGCTTGACATTGACAACATATATAGAAGACTATGTAACAGGAGATAGAAATTGGTTTCTCCCTTTAATCTTGTCTCTGTAAATGAGTTAGATTTGTGTTTACCATGACTACAAACAAATTTCAGGCACATTAAAGACATTTGATCAGAGCCGGGCGGTGGTGGCGCACGCCTTTAATCCCAGCACTCGGGAGGCAGAGCCAGGTGGATCTCTGTGAGTTCGAGGCCAGCCTGGGCTACCAAGTGAGTTCCAGGAGAGGCGCAAAGCTACACAGAGAAACCCTGTCTCGAAAAACCAAAAAAAACCAAAAAAACAAAAAAAACCATTTGATCAGTTATAAGGTGGTTGATGATTAACATTTATGTCTTAATTATCTTTGTTGTTAACAGTTTACAATAGACTAGCAACTCTCATAAAATTAAGATTTTTATAATTTTATGTTAAGATTTTAAGCCTTAAAATTACAATTTTGAACCAAAGCTCTTTTAGTACCAAAATACATTTTAAACTGTAAATACAGTCCATGGGGAAACTGGAGACCTCATTTTCTTGATCCTTTTATAATACAATTTTATAAAATCTAAATCAATTTAATAAATATTTTCTATTAAGTAGCTTATTTTGTCATATATGCATAATTATATACGAATATAATTAGAAGAGAGAACAGTATGATCGGCTGTCATAAGGAGACATCAGAGTAAAAGGTGTGTCATTAATTTTTACCATGGCTTTTTTATTTGTTCAATCTCTCCAAATAGTTAAGCTTAACAAAATTATCAAAGATATAAGTGATTAGACATACATCTTTAAGTTATTTTTTGTTAACAGGAGTAGACCATTATAAACTTAGCAATTTATAAATCTTAATCATCAAACATACATCTTCCTTAAGTCCCATCATTTTTTGACAAAATTTAATTTTATCATAAAAAATTTATTCTTATCCAAAATATTTTAATCTTTTTTCCCAAAACATAACCTCATATTTTATAAGACATATTTATATCTACTTATTTTATGTCTCTAAGCAAGAGTTGAATTCAAGTTACATGCATGGCATCCTATAGCAAATTGAGAGTGCCTGTGCACAAACTGTTAACTACCAACCTTCTAATGTTGTAAGTTTTGAGTCATTTTTCTGATTGGAATTTTACAGTTTTTTTTTTTTTTTCAATCCTCCCCTTCCATCCCCCAACGGTCTTACAGATCCTGAGAGGAAGAAAGTTTACATGTCAGCAAAAGCTTTAAAGGTACACATGACTTGGAATGGGGGAACATTTTTGTAAACAAGAACCAAGAAGGGGACAGGTATTCGAAGGGCATCTGGAATTACAGTTAGCCATCATAACCTTTATATATAAATCTTTCTGATTAAAAAATTTTAAATACTACGTGAACTAATAATAACAAGTAAACTTACCATTTGTTGTAAGAACTTTTTCCTAAGGAGGGTATTAGGCAATATCTATTTTTATTGAGGTCTGTGTGGGCCCACCGAGGTTTCCTAGTGAGATCTGAGCTTGCTTTACCCAGCAGGGCTGCATAAGGGGATGATTTGACCACAGTTGTGGTTACCAGGTGTTTGGAAGGGTCTGCACTTGGCTGTGTATGCTTTGGTCTAGCAAGGGGGAGGTCTTTTGCCCCGCCCCTTGGCATTGTTATAAAAAGCCCTTTTGAAGAGCTAGAAGGGGCTGATGGATATTGATCCAGGTCCTCCTGAAGCTATTCTGTGTTTCTGTCTGTCTTAGTCTCTGATATCTTTTATCTACATGTTTTCTCATCCATCTCTCCTCAAGAGTACCCTGGGTAAAAGTGGAAGCTTCCCACAGAGGTTGTTACACAGTATATATAACAGCTTTTTCATTACTGCATAGGTAGGCCCCCTTCCCATTCTTAGTTTTTAGCCTGTATGCTCTAGTTTCTCCAGAAAACCTTGAGGTCTCATGAAATTAATTCCTAATTGCATTCAACCAGCTGGGAGTGACTGGATACTCAGATGAGGGTCTAAAGAACTTGCCTATCTCCTCCTTTCTTAAAGGGGTACTAACATTTAACAAGCCCATCTGTGGGTAAGTAGGCACAGCTGGAGTTATTATTGAGAGTTTTTAGACATAGGGTTTTCGTGGTTGTTTGAATGAGAATGGCCCCCGTAGGCTCATATATTTAAATACATGGTCCCCAGTTGGCGGAGTCCTTTGGAAAGGATTAGGAGGTGTGGCCTTGTTGAAGGAGGTGTGACCTTGATGGAGGAAATGTATCATTGGGGGTGGGCTTTGAGGTTTCAAAAGCCCAGGCCAGGCCCAATGTCTCTCTCTGCCTATGGATCAGGTTGTAAAGCTCTCAGCTACCTGCTATGCATATCTGCTTCCTGTGGTGATCATGGATTAACCCAGATCCTTAGCTAGTTTGTGTGTGACTGCAGACAGAGGCAAACTTTATAAGTATGTTTTTCTTATAAAGACACCAAGTTGCAGAATAACATCAGTATGGTAACTAGAGAGCATTTAACAGAAAACTGTGAAAATCAGACCAGGGAACTCAGACATGGTGGCATCAGGTTGTTGTTTTTCCCCCCTCTAGTTGTCTCTGTCTTTAAAACTGGGAAGTACAACTGATAGCAAGAGTATCCAGGCTCTGCGGGGCAGAAACAAAGGTAGACCACAGGTATAAGTCAAAGGAGTCCCAAGAATAAGGAGAATCCTATCTCAGTTAAGAGAAGCAGACTTAGAGACCCAGTAGAAATGGCAGGCATTAGGATCCAGTATAGAGCCTACCTCCAGTCTCCCTCCTGAGCCACACAGCGAAGGGGTATTCCCGCACTGAAACTTGCCTGTACCTTTTGGTCACTCTGAGGTGGCGTCCTGGGTTCACAGGCTGATGAGGCTACCAGGACGCCTGGGGTCTTAGCTGGGGTAAAGAAACAGGAGGGGCGGCTTTGCTCCTGTGCACATGACAGCCCTTGCTCCATCGCTCCTGCAGCCACCACTCACCCTGTGCCGTCGGCCACTCTGTCACAGCTGGGGCCCTACCTTACAGGGTTCCCTCAGCAAGACTTTATGGCTAGCTCCCTGTGGACCCGGGCAGCCCTTCGAGAGAAGGAAGGTGGAAGTTGACTAAGTTCCAGGCTCTGAGCGAGATCGTTAAGTAGGAGCTGAGGGACGAGGATGAGGGAGGTGAGGTAGGATTCTGAGGCACTGAGAGCTGGGGAGGACAGAGGAAGAAGCGTTTGGGAAGGAAGGACCAAGTGGCGGGGTGGGAAATAGTCTTCAGACAGAAAGGCAGTTAAGGTAGGCTGGTGGACAGGCACAAAGGACATTTTAGTTTCCTGGGGAGTAAGATGAGTGTGGTACCTAATTTTCAAAGGTCTCTGCCTAGAAGGGGAAAAAGGCAATCCAAGACCACCACAGAGGAGTTTGTGACCCAGGATCACCGTCCATAACTGTGAGAGTGGCTCCCTGAGCTGGCTTCATTTTTGTTTGTAACTGACCCTGTTCTGCCCCCGTGTCTACCAGAAACTTACCTGTGTGGCTTCCTACTGATTGAGTAACCAAGGGCTCTTGGAAGCCTAGGAAGGTGGAAACCCAGCCCCCTCATTGTTAGTCACGGTCCATGTCTCATGGTAGGGGGGATTAGTGCTTCCTTGGGTTTGGGACAGTTTGGATGTTCATTTGGTCTCTTTCTAGTGCTGACTTCCCATTCTCCCCAGCTTTTTGTTTCTCAGTATTTTGGTTATCGAAGACTTTGAGCCACCTCAGTAAGCTAGGAGGTATTTATTCCAGAAAAACCCTCTAGTTTCTAGGGGTTTTTTGTGTGTTTGTTTTTTAATGTGAATATCATGAACAGACTGAGTGACAAAAGCCACATTTAATACCCTAACATATAGTTGGCTGGTCATTCATCCAGACTAAAACCAAACCAGATCTCTCATGAGGGTGGAATCAGAAAACCAAGCTCTCTACTATTGGCATCCCAACTTAGCACAGGAGGACAAGGGGAGGATGCTCATTATGAATTTTCTTCAGAAACCTTAAGGCTTCTCAAAGGGGCATATCCTCCTCAACCCTAGATCAACTCCTCAAAAGACCTGCCCATCTTCCCTGAAAAAGGGTCCTCAAAGGCCAGTCCTTCTCCTCTCTAAGAGGGCTCCTCCAAGAAGCCTGTAAGAGGCACAGACTTTCTAAGCAGAACCGAATTCAGTACACAGACTTGCCTAAGGGTGTCAGAAGGACTCATCCATTTTGTCCGGGAACACAGCAGTCATTCCAGATTTTTTTGGTTTCAGCGACTCTGGAATGCTTGTCAGGGGATCCTCACATGCAACCTCTCCTTGGCCAAGAAGGCCCAGAGTGAGGCTGAGACCTGTGTTGGCGTAGGAGATCTCGCTGGGGCTTCAAATGAAGTAATCCATGTGGGAAAGTGATTGCTGATCGTGCTTTATTAAGCCAGTGCAAGTATAGTGAGTTCTCTAGCCTGCTAAGGTAGACTCATGGTGTAGAGACCAAAGAGGGGAGGGCTTTTTAAAGTCAGAAGGCTGCAATCACATCACACCTGCTGTGGGCCAAGGGGTCTTGACAGTGTGACCATTGATCTTGTAAAATATCACACAAGGCCTTTCATCCAGAGGGACCAAGCTGTTTTTATGTATCAGGATCCTTTCTCAGCAAGGAAGGAGGACCCTTCTGGTATTGTAAAGCACTTTATGAAGAGGGATGAGAAGATATTTGTTTATAGGCAAATGTGACTTCCAAGAGACAACCTGACCTTTCTTAAGCTATTTCACAACACCCGTGCGTGGGTTGCTGAAATCTGTGGAGCATCAACTGAGGGTTATTGACGAGCGGCCATCCAGTAAAGTGGATGGTGACAAAAATATACTAGTTTCAGAAACAGTGAAAGAAAGGACTTAGCAGAGAACATGGGAGAATCTAGAGTCCATTCCAGAGGGCTCAGCCCACATCAAGGGATGCCTTCCTTGTAGTGTGGGCACAGTTTCAGAGGGCTGAGAACACAGCTATGACGAAGAACCTCGGAAAAGCTGTGCTCTACTAAAGCTGTGCTCTACTTTCAATGAAAGATCATTGGGGTGGGGGTGGGGAAGGTGGGGGTGTCCCTGGTGCTGGAGGCTGAGCCTGCCGGAATGGACTCTAGACTTTCTCCTGTTTCAGGATGGGGAAGGAAAACATTTTCATGTAGTTTTATAGTTTTACAGAATAAAGGAAGTCGTAAGTACTGACAATTTAAAAATGCATTGGTGGGTTCTTCAGAAGGATTGTTACAGCAAGATAAAGGGAGCTTTTCTATAAGCCTAAGATGCCTATCTGATGACATTCTTAGCTTTAGGGTTGGTGGAAGCTAGGAGTTTGCTAAGTTAATAGGTTCCAAAAGGTTTTCCTCTGCTAGTCACGGGGTGTTAGTCCTGACACAGAGGTGGGAAAGGAATGGCTATTTTGGGACTAAAGCTAGCCCAAGATAAGTAATTAGCTTCTGGACCTGCAACATTCCAACTGTGTGCATACCACACAGGGGGCTTTTGCATGTATAGGGCCAGAAAGGGGGATGGTAGATGACATCTTCGGGTCAGTTCTTCTGCAGCCTCAAAGTGGTAAATACCAGCTGGTACACTGATCTCCTTATCAGGAGCTAACTGGATCCCAACAGCCCAGTGTGTTATCAGTCAAGTTGACTTTCCTGTCAACTTGCTCAGTCCACCTGAGGCTCTTAGGTCATTAACCCTTCAGCAACAAGTAGATCATTGTATAGGAATGCTCTGCAGACAGTGCACAAAACTTTTTAAAAAATTATATTTTATGTGCATTGGTGTTTATCCTGTATGGTTGTCTGTGTGAGGGTGGAGTTACAGACAGTTGTGAACTGCCATGTGGGTGCTGAGAATTTAACCCAGATCCTCTGGAAGAGCAGTCAGTGGCCTTAACCACTGAGCCATCTCCCCAGCTCTCCACAAAACTCCTAATGCCAGGAATTTGGGGAAAAGCTGCAAAGCTTTTGAGTAGCTCTTCAGTCAGGTTGTTACCAGCATTTTCGGGTAAGTGTTTTGTGGGGAAGGTGTCTGGGGCTGAGTGAGAGATAACGTCAGTGGGATCATTTCAGGGCCCTCAGCTGACTTCGGTTTCTTTGCTGTGGTTTGGAGGAGACCACTTTTAAGAGGCCCTGCCCGCTGTGGAATCTTGAGCCAAGGTTTGAATGAAGTTGTCCAGTTTTAGTTCATTTAGTTCTCTGGCTAGCCTTAGCATTATAAAGCATGTGCTGCCAAATGGGAAAGATGGGCAGGGGTAGCTTTGTGGATGAGGCTGCTTCTGCAGGTTCCATCCCTCTTCTGGAATGGCTCCAGGCCGCAGGGTCTTGGGTTATTGGTGCCTGTCACCAGAAGGCTGCAGGATGGACAACTGCCACGTTAAAAGAATTGAAAAGGCCAAGTGAATTAAAGAAGCTGCACTACTTCTGGCTTTAGAAAATGAAAACTGCTCCTCCTCACCCTTGGGAAGCTTCCCAACTGTGCTGTGGGACAGAAGACTGCAGCGGGCAGCCTGCCTGTGGATAGAGTCCTTTGAAAACAACCTTTCTCATTCATTGCCATGACTCTTGCCAACACGAAGTTCACTTTCCTGGCCTTTGTCAGCCCCCCTTATTAGGAGTAAGTCCTCAGGCTAATATTTCAATAAGGATCAGATCAATTACGTGTTACACCGAAGACACAGTTGGTCTCCTGACAGGTGGCTGTGCTATCCTTGCTTCTGAAGTGCGAGGTACAGTGTCATTTTTCATCTAGAAGAAAAAAGTTCCACTTGGCAGTATAACCAACATCTCGGCCTTTTCTCATGGTGGAGACATCCGAGGACTTATTTGGAAACCAGAGAGCCAGGTCTGTTGGAATGGCCAGCAGTAAATCCCTGCACAACCTACCACTCTAGGCTTTACATAACCGTACCCAGATATGTATAGTAGGACTTGGCATTAAAGGGAAGATGATACATTTGAAGAGACAAGTCCAGCTGGGCCTGGTGGCGCTGCCCTGTGATCTCTGCTGCCTAGGAGGCTAAGACAGGGAAATTACGTGCTCAAAGCCTGCATGGACTACAAAGTGCATTCAAGCCAGCTTAATGAGACTCTACCTGAAAGTAAATCATGTAAAAAAGGGTCTGGGAATATATAAGACTGTACTGTAAAGAGTGGGAGAGGGAAGAGAGAGGAGAGAAAGAGATGGGGGAAGAGGAGAAAGAGTGAAAGAGAGGGAGGAAGAAGGGAAGGAGGAGACAGACAGAGAGAGACTGTCGTCCCTTTTGTGATGAGAGCATCCTTGCTGATGTGGTTCCTTACTTTTCCAAACCTCTGAACCCACTTCCCGCGTCCAGCCAGAGCCATCTCTTACATCTCTTCCCTGAGCTTTCCCTGCTCTAGGCCTCTTCATGGCGTCGTTCTCCTGTTCCTCCTGCTCAGTGTTCCTGCTCATTCAGAGCCTAGCTCAAACATGGCTGAAGGAGAATATTTGTCCATTCTTAAGTGCAATAATATCTTTGTGTAAACCTCCCAGTGCACTGAATTATACACTTAAAGTATAGTGATGAGTTTTGACAGATAATATTTCTCACAGGTCTGTTCTTCCAGCCTTCATTTTTCTTTCATTATCACTTTCTTGTTATGAATAAATAGTCGTGTACATTTGCCGTTCAGTTTCACTCTCTTCTATTAAAAATGAAGTCCGTCGAGATGTGGGGAAGGGACTCACCCACTGTCTGGTAGGATTTCTACTGCTGAGATAAAAACGCCACGACTGAAGCAACTTGGAGAGGAAGGGAGGGATGTATTATTCTTACAACTCTCAGGTCATACTCCGTCCATCACTGAGGGAAGTCAGGGATGGAACTGAAGCAGAAGCCATGAAGGAGCACTGCATACTGCCGTGTTCCTCACGGCTTTCTCAGCCTGCTTTCTTGTATATCCCAGGTCCACCTACCCAGGGTGCCATGCATTGCCCACAGTGAGCTTGCCCCTCCCACATCAGTCAATCAATCAATCAATCAATCAATCAAGAAAAGGCCCCACAGACTACAGGGAGTTGTGCATTTTCTCGATTAATATTCCATTTTTCCAGAAATGCCAACCAGCACACCCACTCTCCTCCCTGTGGTGCCGTGAACATCACAGGTGCCAAACAGTTCCTTACTGAATAAATGACTAATTGAAACAAAGAGCACAAAGACCATAGTTTCAGCCGTTTTCTGAGTCATTTCTGCCTTCATCTGCTTTAAATTCCTGTGCAGTATTCCAAGAGTATCTGGTAAGTTCCTGTTGACTGACTGATGGCCTCTCACTTTGTTATCCTGTTAGTATTCTCAAAGATCCTATCACATACTCTTCACTTAAATTTTCCTTTTTAAACACATTATCTGGTGTCATTAGCCATGACCAACTTTGCTGTGTGCCCAACCCATACAAGCCCCAGACTATGGGCATGTTGTATGAAGTTCTAGAAAGTTCCATGGGCCAGAGATGGGTAAGAATTTATCCATTTTACCTGGTATTGCCCTTATCTACTAGTCAATGGGAATCTTATGTGACTTGGGCAAATGTCTTATCTGTAAAGCACTCATTTCCCTTGCCTGTTAGACATCAGGATCAAGATGTGGAGAGTCACCCCCAGTGTTTACAGCCTGGAGTTTTCTGAATATTCTTCTGTTTTGCTGACTGTTTCCTCTCTCTTCCTGTATTTTCCTACTAATTAAGCAATGCTCTAGGTGCTTTTTATGATTATTAAATGTTCATAACATAGAAAGGTATTAGAAAGGATAAATGTGCATTTTTATAGTTGTGACAGTGAAGAATTGGAAATGTGGAAACAGAATGACAGAGACTGGATTTGGCAACACTTTCTGTTTAGACTAAATACTGTGTTGTGTCAGAGACATTGATCAAAAAGTAATACACCAGTCCTTTGTAGCCACTGAGATGCAGATTTTTTTTAGCAAGCATCTTAGTGTTAGTGGCCTCCATCCTGGGGACACCTCAGGAATTTGTAGAGCAAGTATTTCACTGATATCATCCTTAGGAGGAATGTCCCAAAGTGAAACATTCCAGAGAGGGGCCAAGTCTAGGCTCCTGCCCTCCTAGCTGGAGGCTTCCCACAGCTTGCTGGATCTCTCCGCTTCGCCATTGGGGAGTGGTATTTCCGGGTATGCCCCCTGGGAATCCTCAGGCATTTTTGTTCCCATTCTAGAGCCTGGCCTCGGCCTGTGGCTTGAACTCTGGCCTCCTGTCTTGTTCTGTGCAGGTTCCTTTTGATGATGGGTGTGCTCTTCTGCTGCGGAGCTGGTTTCTTCATCCGCCGGCGCATGTATCCACCACCACTCATTGAAGAGCCCACATTCAATGTGTCCTACACCAGGCAGCCACCGAACCCTGCTCCAGGTCAGCCTACCTCATCCTTGTCTGTCCTCATAATTTGTGTGTCCTCTTCAGGCATTTATAATGCCGCAGAGTGTGCTAAAAGAGATAAACCAGGCTATTTGGCCCTCAAGTTCTACTGACCAACTTCGTTGTTTGTTTCTGCTGGTAACAGTGCAATGTATTCTGTGCCCACATCTCATGTTTTTATATTATGTTGATGTACGCTGTGTGAATGATGCATGGTTCATATATACATACATGCTTTTTCCTCTTTTCTTTAAAAAGCTATTTAATGTAAATTTTTATATGTCAACAATAATGACGCTACCATCTTAATTCATCTGGAGTAAATATGTTATTAAATGATAGTTTGTTTGGTATTTTATGATTGCTAGTGATCTTGTTGATTTTTTTGTTTGTTTTGCACTTTAAAATATTACTCAGTAAGTATGCATTGTGTACCTATTTGAATATTCATATGCTGTGCAGCAGTAGACATCTTTATAGAAGTTACCACTGGCCTTGTAGAGCATATTTCCTGAAGCAATGTTTCAAGATCACAGAGAATTAGCTATTTCTTAGTTCTTACAGGACAATTTTGCTTTAACTGTGTAAATTTCCTTCATACTGTGGTAGTTGGTCCTGCCTCCCCTCAAGGCACAGGCTGGTATGTGGGTTTTGCAGTCCCTCTGAGGTCCCCTTCCTTGGAAGGAACCTTCTGAAAATGGAGAGTTGCAAGGCCCCAGAAGCCAGAATAGGCTGACACTGCTCATCCTGGCTCTGGACTAAAGAATTTATGTTTGATGAAATTGGGGCCACTGTGTTGATTGTGTTCACATTGCTCTGCTCCAGTCATGGCATCTACCTGGAGTCCTGGGGAAAATGTGTCCATTCAGCTTCCACTGCAGGTAGATGAGTGGACTTGGTTCTTTCCTTATGCCATGTTTCTGTTATACAGAATGAGGAAGTCCTGTAGAGCTACTTTACATCTTATGGGCTATGATGAGTAAAATTGTAATTAAAAATTTGCTTTGAAACCTGGACTTACGTTTTCTTACCACATATATAAATACTAATAGTAAGTCAGATGACAGAGGTGATAGATATGTCTATAATATACACTGTAGTATGGGTCATGATGATTTCATGGATATTACCTTCAGGTTCATCAGCCTGTATATAGTCAGTCATCACGGTGTTGAATTTGTCAATCATGGTTTAAAAAGAAGTAGAGGCGTAGGAGGGTTGAATATAAAGGGATAAAATGCCCCGTCTTCTGCTTTCTGACGACATGCTGTTCAAGATGTAAAGAGAGTTGTTCTTCCTGTTTCCTTCTACCAGACACTTTGCAGGATTTCCTTTCAAAAAGGACTTTCTTTAATATCTTTAGGATTATTACCAAGAAAGATGTGAATGTGAGTTTTCCATACCAGTTTACTAGGAGCCACACCTTAAACTTACATTCAGGTTTAGAATCCTTTTGTGTTCATATATGGATTTCATTCTTTACCTCTGATATTCATGTTGTGTTATAAAGTAAAGTACAAATATTCAGTTAAAACAGAAGACTAAAGCTGTTGTTAGATTTCATCTGGATTGATCACTCTTGGATAATGAAGGGACATGCTGGACACATGTCCTTCATGTCTAGTGCTGGCCCAGTGTCAGCATTTATGCTCCTCCCATCATCCAAACTGGAAGCAATGTTCTGAACAGGTGATAATGTTAGGACCACACTTTTGTCTGTGCAGTTCACCTTGAATGACCTTGAGGACCTGAGTGTCTCTAGAAGAGACTATTACAATCACTCAAATTTCTCTTTTTAAAAGCAATGGACCTGTCAGTGGGACCTTTAGTCTCACTTACCAGCTACGCCCAGTAAATCAGCAGCTCTTACCAAATTTTACTTCAAACCCGTACTTTGCTCAGGAAACACTTGCTGCTTGTTTTCATAGTTAATAGTCTCACTCGGCTCCCCTCTGCCTTCTGTGTATTTACCCAGAAGTTAAGAACCAAAAGGAATATGTTGGGGAGCTAAAATTACAGCTCCTTGGTTCTCTGAATCCAGTTTTAAGGACAGAGACTTTATCATCTAGATACCTCAGCTGTCGATTTGGGATTAACTTTCCAACACTTGATTTTGCTGAGGAGAGCAGATCACAACTGTATCAGCTCTAGTCATTCACACTGAGTACGAATACTAAGTTCCCCAAACAGCCCATATTCATGGCATGGCTTCTACCCTAGTGTGGTAGCCCAAAGCGCTCACAGAAATGACCTTGTCAGCCCTCCACATCTAAGGCTATATAAATAAAACAAGCCTATATTTAATATCATGCTAAATGGAGAAAAAGTCAAAGCATTTCCACTAAAATCAGGAACAAGTGTGTCCACTCTTTCTACTCCTTTTCAATATAATGCTTAATGTCTTGGCTAGAGCAGTAACAAGAGAAGGAGATTTTTTTAAAAGTCTGGGAAGGAAGAAGTCTAAGTATCTTTCTTTTCAGGTGATGTGATTCTAAACATAAAAGAGCCTAAGGACTCCACTAGAAAACTCCTAGAGGTGGATGATAAACACTTTCAGTGAAGTGGCAGGATACAGAATTAACACATAAAAATCATTAACTTCCTATGTACCAATGACAAGCATACTAAGTGACATTAGACAAACAAACAACAACAACAAAAAAAAAAAAACAGAATAAATGTAACCAAGGAATTGAAAGACTTATACACTGAAAACGTTAAGACACTGAAGGAAGAAATAGAGGACAGCATCTGAAGATGGGCAGCCCTCCTGTGTTCATGGTTGGGCAATTTAATATTGTAAAAATGGCCAGCCAGCAAAAGCAACCCACAGAGTCAGCACAGTCCTAATAACAGTCCTAATAAAAATACTAACTCTATTCTTCACAGGAATAATAACCAACCCAAAAATTTGTATGGAAACATGAAAGACTGCCCATAGTCAACGCCATCCTGAACAATGAGAGTACTACTGGAGATATTGCTCTGCCTGATTTCCACATATACAACAGAGCTATCGTAATAAAAATGGCACAGTAGTAGACTTACAAATCAGTGCCATGGAGAACTCAGATATAAACCCATACAAACTGTAACCTCCAGATTATTTTTACAAAGAGGACAAAAATGAACACTGGTTAATACAGCTTCTTCAGCAAGTAGTGCTGGAGAAACTGGATGTCCTCATGGAGAGAATTAAACTGGATCCTTTCTCCCTCTCTGCACAAAAATCAACTCCAGATCCACCATGTACCTTAACATAAAACCCCAAACTCAGAAAATTCCTAGAAGGAAAAGTAGGTTACACACTATGAAATGTAGACATGGGTAAGAATTTTCAAACTATGAAGCCAGCAGCTCAGGAAATGTGGTCAGCAACTGAAAAATGAAACTTTGTGAGGTTAAAATTTTTCTGTATGGCAAAGAAAACTATCAATCTGGTGAATAAGCAGCCTACATAATGGGAGAAAATATTTGCCTTTTATAAATCTGACAGAGGATTAATATCTAGAATACACAAAGATCTAAAAACAAACAAACAAAAAACCTAGACATTAATAAAGTAACCTAATGAAAATATGCTTTGGAAATAACAGCATTCTCAAAACAAATGGCTAGTAAACAAAAGTGTTCACAATTGTTAGCTTTTGGAAATGCACACTAAAACTGCTTTAAGAGTCTGTTTTATTGCAGTTTGAATGGCTATTATCAAAAAAAATCAAATAATAGAAGATTCTGGCTAGGTGATAGGGGAAGGAGAACCACCATTCACTGTTTGTGGCTGTGTAGACTTGGATAGCCACTATGAAAATCAGTGTAGAGATTCCTTTTTAAAAAGTTAGAGCTACCATATGCGCCAGCTCCATCACACCTGGGCATGCACTCAAAGGAATCTGTATCCTGCTACAGAGACGCTTGCTCATCCATGTTTATTGCTGCTATATTCACAGTAGACAGGAAATGGAATCAGCCCAGTGATGTGTGTGATGGAATTTTCTTCAGCTCAAAGAAAAAAAAAAAGAAATAATGAAATTTGTAGAAAATGGATAAAACTGAAAAAAAATATGCTGATAAAATAACCTCGGCCCAGAGACGATTGTTACATGGCTCTCTGATATGTCGTTCTTTAGTTTTATGTTTTATGTGTTTAGCATGGAGCATCTGTATAAGCCAAGAAACTAGAACAGGGCCATTGGAAGGGGGTTGTCTTAAGAAGAGGGGATTAATTTAGTACAACATATGTTTAAATAAGAGTAGAGAGAGGAAACACTGTGGGTGGAGAGTTTCAAGGAAGGATGGGGTGGGGGAGGGGAAAGACCAGGAGATGAAGGGAAAGCAAGTGAGGCCTAACCAAAAGTAAAGGACCCGTGAAACAGCCGTATGGAAACACACTATTTTTAGTCCAGTTAAGAATGTAAGCTAAAAAATAAAAATATATCTTCCATGGCTACATAGTGCAGTTTCTTAAAGCCATTATTTAATCAAACAAAAATCCCAGTGCCCAATGCGTGATTCCTCTTCATGAGTTGTGGGTTAAGGAGGCCCCCAAGGTAATGCATGGTACTGCTACTCTTCCTGTTTGCACACTTCTAGATGATAACACCTTCCTGCTGAAGATACCATGTACCTAGGTTACAAGAGAAAACTAAGCAAGAACTGAGCTGGAAGCTGACTGTCTTTCACAGTGTTGGAAGACGCTATGCTTTGGGGAGAGATAGGTTTCAACGGTCTTACTTAGTTGTGACCTCTACAGTCACAACCTGTCAGGCAAAATGTACCCAGTGATACAATAATGGCACATTTGTTACAGGGTTAACCAACCACTCTCAGGTGAGATTTGAGGCCCGCTTCACAGAAGAGAATACATGCCTCTTACTGTAATCCCAGTCAAAACCCCCTGGCTAGGAAGTCCTAGACTTTAGAGAGGATCTCATTATTATTGCTTAACTAAATTGACAAGACACCAAACTGTGGTCTCAATATTTAACTTTATGCCAATAAACACGTTACTCTCATCATTATGAAGAGAAGCTTCTCTTTGCTGTAAACAATAGTGAATACTGAAACACTTGGCAGCCAAGTGTGCTTCGATTAAATTTAAATGATGGTCGAATGCTCAGCCATAAAAGGGGAGTACATATCACCTCCTCTAAGGCTCAGGGGGTAATGTGAGAGAGGAAGTGCCAAGATGTAACAGTCAGAGGGCAGTGAGAAGATGTGAAATGCTACATTCAGGGCACGATGTAGCCACTGCCCTCACAACAGCTCCAGTTGCCTGCACTGGGCCTAAATAAGACTAGCCCTGTAAACAGCCAGTGTGGATCAGAGAGAGGCTCATAGCGCCCTACCCACTGCCGAACTCTTGGAAGTTGACAGATTCTGGGGGAGGGACAATCATTGCCTTCAGTTGTGTATGAAAGGGTGAATCCACCACTCTCCACCAATGGAAAGGTGAAGGAGAATAATGTCAGCTAATGTCTGTCTGCCTGGCTGTAACCTGCCTCTCTGATGTACCCACCAGTTTAAAATCGCTTTGACTTGCTTTGTTCTGTTCATATAAAAACCCATGGAACTGTTTTCACACTGGAACAGAGAAACTGGGTGACCTAGCTCCACGTTCCTGGGTCATGGTTACTCGGATTAGGCTCCAGGATAAACTATCACTTAGGTTCGCCTCCCCGAACCTTTATTTTTTACAATTTTCATCTGCATTTGTAATCCCACTTTGCAGATTTTCCTTTACAATGAACTGTATGGGTTTTCTTAGGAGCTTTTGTTCTTACCATAGCATTTGTGATGCAGTTGACTGTAGTTCTGAGGTGCTTTTCATTTCCTTAGACTCATGGGTACATTTGGGAACAGCTCTTTGAAAGGTTCTCTCTGAAGTCTAGGGACATCTGCCTAACTTACCAGCCTTGTCTCCATGGGTTTCATACATGCTTGTTTCATACATGCAATGCTGTCTTTCTGCTTTTACTTGCTGAGTATGCATCTCTGCCTCAGTCAAACCCGGATCCACCTTCTTTCAGTTACTCTCTGTGGGTGCTTAAGTCATTGGTCAATGCCTTGGAACTAGGTCCTCCAGCTAAATCTCAAAACTATGGAGAGGTCTGGAGTGTGCACCTCCTCTGAGAACCTCAGCCCCTGGTTAAGCTGTGCCCATTCCTGCCTAGTTGTCTGTCTGGTGGGAGCCTTTGGCTGCTAACCACTAGTAGACATGACCTGCTGCTGCTGTCCCTATAGCCTCAACCACAGGTTTCCCAGCATATTCAAGTTTGGTAGTTGTCACATTTCTCCAGTAAAGGATTTATGTTCTTGATAGATAGAACTTCCCCACCTTTTGTCTGTTCTGCTTTTTAAAAAAATATTCTAAATGGATATCTTGTCAAATATTCTGTAAAAATTTAAGATATATCTAGCTTGTCCATTCCTACAAAATCCATGAGCTGGTATTGCAGTGTAAGTCTGAGTAGCCCCACTGTGGGGACATTACGAACACAGCCCAAGCTCTGTCTCTGCACAGAGACAACAGCCTTCCCTATGCTCACCTGTCACAGGCAGTTGGGTCCCCCTTCCTCCTTCTCTGGTCCTCAAGAGCAGAAGCCTCAGTGAACACAATAGCCACTTCCTTCTGTCACAGAAGAAGGACACCTATCTCAGGAAATTGCCAACTCTACCCAGCTTGGGCCTGTGGGAGTTGCCTACCTGCCTGAGACCTTTGTCCCACCTGAAAGACAAATACTCTTTGCCTTCATAAATAGTACAGAAGATACAGTGAATTTCCAGTGAATTGTGTTCAAAGTGCGTGGAGGGGACTATGATAAATCTGAGCCAAGAGTCAGGGGACCAGGTTATTTAGGGGATCTCTTCACAGCCAGGGTACAGTGGTGGCTGTCTGCAGTCCAGCTTCTTCACCTTGACTTGGGCACACCCCTGAAACCATGCTTCACCAGCACATGCTTCACCAGCTCTATCAAAGCGAGCGGCCTTGTTTTCAACTCTCAGAGTTTATGACGGCTGTCTGTGCCTCCATAGGATACTCCTGGTTCTTTCATACCCTGTACTTGATTGCACTCTGGAGACTGATAGATTTCAGCAATATACCTCTCCAGAGGAATTGTGCTCCCTGCAGGCAAGACCATGTATGTTTCTCTTGCTTGTTACCGAATCTAGGTGGTTACTGTCTCAAGGAGTATTTGGTTCCTAATAGACAGAAGGATAGTGAGTGATGGGGACAGAAGGGACCTGGTAGCACAGGGATGTACCAGATGGTGGCTTTTTCTCTTTTGCACTCACATATGGATATCTGTTTTTCAGGAGCCCAGCAGATGGGGCCGCCATATTACACTGACCCTGGAGGACCCGGGATGAATCCTGTTGGCAATACCATGGCAATGGCTTTCCAAGTCCAACCCAGTTCACCTCACGGAGGCACAACCTACCCACCCCCTCCTTCCTACTGCAACACGCCCCCACCTCCCTATGAACAGGTGGTGAAGGACAAGTAGGAAGATGCTACATAGAAGGCAAAGAGGCTGGACAGGCCCTTCTGTGTGTCCTCGCCATCCTCACTGATCCTTGCTAACAGGGTGGTCCAAGGGCAAACTGCTCTTTGATGTCTTCAGAGCAAGCCCAGCTCTCTTTCAAGTTTTTTGTGGAGGACATTTGAATTTCACACTGCGTCTCCTCTGTTGCTTCTGTTTCTGATGTAGTCTGTGCTCTCTGAGAGAGTGTGGCAGCAGTCCCCGAGGGTTGACATTCCTGCCGTGGCCCAGGGAGATCCTCGGGAGAGAGGCTAAGAGGAAAGGAAGGCATAGCCTATGTGCCGGGGCAGATGGAGGGTCAGGCTGAGCTAAGAATCGCATGATGCAGTCATGGGCAGACAAGTTCAAAGGGCCACTATCCACTGTCCTAGCCCATCCTCCTAACAGAAGCTGTGGAAATGTGCTGGGGAGGCCTGTTGATGCTGTTTGGTCTCCACTCACATCCTGAATATAGGCTATCCTCTGCAGAGACAGGAAAGACCCAAGTCTATGCTGCTTCCACTGCAAGATGACGGTCAGAATCAGGCCCCAGTTGGACATCTGCAGTTAACTAAAGGCCATTAAAGAGAGGAAGTCTTTTAAGTTAAGGGAAATTATTCCCTGCTCCAAATGGAGACATTGCATTTTCCGAATCACACTCTGGCTTCAGATGGAAAAAGTTTTTCTTTTAGTGCATTTATTGAAGTGACAGCCCTGTCCTTTGAGATCAGATGGAGAGTGTGAAACCTTGGGGTCACTTCTCCGAGGGCTTCAACACCCTTCCCTTAGGTAGTTCTGGTGATGGGTTTCATGAGCCATTCAGGACAGGGGACACATTAGGCCGGGTAGTTACACCGACCCTTGGAGCAGGAGAGAAGAGCTAAAGTAGCCCTGCAACACAAGACCAGCATTGCTGAGTAAGAGCTAGGCTTGTAGTTGACCCAAGCAGAGATGTGCTGGGCTCAGAAGAGGGCAAGTTTATGGATAAAAACAATGGAAATCTACTTAGTTTCACAGACCATATAATCAAAGTTAGAGAAAGAAGGTGTAGTTAGAGATGCTGTTTCCCAGGTGAGAATCAGAGCTCACCCATAGATTTACAAGTAGTGGAGGGAGTTCTCAACAGTGAAGAGTGCTGTTCCCTTGCGTAGTTAGTCACGTTGATGTGTATTTAAACCCAGATTGAGCCCTTGTGTCCTAAGAGCAAGGCAGTATAGCTAAGACGTCTAGGTTACTTTATGTGTAGTATTGTGGGGAGTGGGCCGGGAGTAAGGGGACTGACATTTTAAATGAACTAATCAGAGCCTTTTGCTAAATTGTTACTTGTTGGATTGGGCATCCAAACATCTCCCTAGAGTGGACATGGAGTGTTCTTTACCACCTACCAGACCAGGAGGCGTGGTGTCATGCTCTGTTGGGGTATTTGTGTAGGACAGGGGTCCAGGAGTCAGGACAGTAGCGGCATGGGCTTAGTTTAAGACAGAGAGCATGGGGACTTGGTAGACAGTTTCATAGGAAATCCCAGGGAAGGAATGAACACCCCTTAAGGCAGTTCATGGACACAGTGCTGCTGCCCAAATCATTGAGCACCCTTGTGTCTCTGGCATCCTGTCCTGGATCCAGTACCACTCCAGGTTTGGGTCCTTGTTTTAATTAAGACGACAAAGCACAATGTCTGCTGTTTACAATCAAGACAACTACATGGTCCAAACATTTCCACTCCTATCACTTGTGGTTTTAACTTCCGTTTCCTCCGTTCCTTTTTAAAATAAGCACAGTCAGAGCTGTTCCTGGGATCACACCGGAGACAGCTGTCGAGGCATTAGTGTCCATGGCTACATTTTATCTTTTTGATAGCAAATCCTTTTGAGAAACTGAGTGGCTGGTAGGGCTCAGCAATTTTATACTCCAGTGTCTGTGTAAAATAAATTTTATCTGCCAGTAAGCCTGCATTGGAATTCCTTCAGCCGTAAACACTGGCAGCGCCTATGGAAATTGCACTTTTGGGGACATTTCCCAGCATTCTTGTTTTCTTGTCTTCAGTGAGTAATGCTCACCCCTTCCAACAACTCCACTTAAGTGTGCTGAGGTCCTACAGAGCGGTGCTTGGGGACAGACCCGAAGCAGACTTGTGCATGCTCTTTCTTGGCAACACTTGGCTCATGTTTCTTTTTTGTTCTCTTTTGATAGAGTCCTGTTTCCTATGTATAAAAAATAAAAGTGAATTTGGTCATATGCTGTGATTATTTGCTGGGGTGTGGGAAAGGGATGGAGATGAAATTTCTAATGAGAAATTATGCACGGTTAAGTAGTTCATGAATTCACATGGAAAGGAGGGTAGGGTAGATGATGCTCCCTACCTACATAGCTTGGAGTTAAGTGTTAATCTAGGAATTTATGTTTCTTTTGATCCAATGACACATTTTTAAATATCAAGATAGGAAAAAGTTGTCCTAGGCAAGCAAGCAGCAGAATTATTTACCTCACAGGGGATGCTGGTGTTGGGGGAGGAATGTGGCCCTGTTCTCCTACAGTAAGTTGGCCCTCTCTTTAAAGTACCATTCTAGAACTGGGTGTGATGCTCTGCAGGTGTTCTCTCTGATGCTCAGAGACCTGAGGCCGAAGGACTGCGTGAGTGCAGGAGTTCAAGACGGGCGGGACAACAGAGCAACATTCTCACCTCAAGACTGCCAATGTCCTGGTCTGTGTTGTCAGGAACTGTGCTTCTTGGATATGACTGATGATTTACCTGCCACAGTTAAGCTGCACTTCGGATGAACTACGAAGTGACATAAAGTTTTTAGTTTTATATTCTGACCTCTTCAAATACTTGTCTTAGGAGCCTGATCCCTTCTGTTTGTGGACCCACATATGGGGGATTTGTTTCAGGGCTTTTGCCAGACTGTGTTCTTTTCATTGACCATTCTGAGAAGCATCTTAATTCTGCAGTAACTTATTCTTTACAAATCTGCAAATTATATAATCCTCTTGAGGAAACAGGGAGGGCAGGGTTGGAGATATCGCAGCCCTTCAGCTCAAGACCATACCTAAGGATAGGTGATTCCACAGGAAAAATGAAGAAAAACTCTGGTCTTCCCATCTCTTTATTCCACACCCTGTAGCCGGGCCTTTTATTAAAGTGCTTTCTTTGGTGCTTATTACAAAATACCTCATTTGGCAGGTACATCCGCTGGATACACGGTAGGACACAGGACTTTCAAATGTCTATTTATATTGTCTACATACATTTCTCAAGAAGGTTCAACTCACAATAACCCATTTCATGTTCAAAACTAACTCAAGTTAAAGGTGCAGCCTCAAAGCAGTGCACGGATGTGAAATGGACTTCAACATTGTATGAATGATGCTGCACAGGGGATTAAACTCTGTGTGGCTGTACACAGTCGCCAACTCAGTTCCTCAGGAGGCTGAGGCTCTGAGGATCCCTGGAGCCCAGGAGGACAGGATTTGTTTGAGCAATACACTAGGACTCTGTTGCAGAAAAATAAATAAATGTATCTCTGTGAAAATCAACAAAACAAAATGCCAGTTTCTAAACACATCGGCCGGATAGACTGAGCTTAGAAACAACTCACCCTAGCTCCAGGATTCCTAGAATGCTGAACCACAGCAAAATGTCATTGAGATATTTTGTCATAAATAATTTAAAACACACAAAGAAATGAGAAAAAATTAGTGAGAACACCCATAAACCCACCACTTGGTTTCGATCACTCTTGGGTATTTTAAAATAATTTCTTCATAGCTGGTGTGCGCTCTCTGACCGTTTCTGTGACACGGTTTAAAGCACGGACAGTCACTTGACAGAATAAGAAAATGGTCTATGTGTGAGTTTTAATGTGTTTATGCCTCCTGCCCTGCCCCCCCTTTTTTTTTTTTACTACTTCTGGGCTCAGTTCTGGTCTTACTTCTTCAGAACACTGCCAGTGTGCTTTGTGATAAAATGCCTGAGAGAATCAACTAATAAGCAGAAAATGTTTTGTTTGGACTCACAGCCCGAGAGATTTCAATCCATGGTCACTTGGGCCTGTTGCCCCACAACACATCAGAGGGGCATGGAGTGGAAGAGGCCTTGTTTACCACAAGAATGATAAAGAGGACCGGTTACAAATATCCCTGTCAAGGGCATGCTCTCAGTTACCTGAGTTCCTCCCACTAAAGTCAACCTCCCAAAGGTTTCACTACCTTCCAGTAGCACTGTGGGCTGTTACCAAGCTTTTAACACACGGCCTGGTGGGGACATTCGTAATTCCAAGTACAATACTACCTGATTGCGTACTTCTTCACAGGCCTATAATCTCAGGGGTCCCTGGGGCCTCAGCTCTTAAGAGTACCAACTTGCCTCTGTCTTCTTGCTGCTGCCACTGTGCATTTGTGGCACCTCCCATCTGTGGACATGGCTGCTCAGACCTGGTAGCCGTGCTTCCCTGGTGGTGGGGCCACCCTCCAAACCATAGACCAGGTCTGGCCACTTATACAGGCAACTTACTCTTAAGGCCACTCTGAAGATTTGTCTGCAGTACCATCCAAAGCCATCATTGGATGTGAAATTTCTAGAACATCTGGGAAGGGTCTACCTCCGTCCTTCCCTGGGGACAGTAATTTACTCCTTGGCACTCTGCGTGCGTGCCTACCTCCTTACTTTACTCTCAGCTGCCTGGAGAGTTCTAGGCCCCAGTGGCCCTTAGGACCTTTTATTTAAATGTTTTAGTTTGCAGTGGGTAACTATCCATTTTTTTAAAATGTATTAAATTTTAAATTTTGAGTGTGTGTGTGTGTGTGTGTGTGTGTGTGTTTCTGTCTGTCTGTCTGTCTGTCTCCCATGTAACACCATACATGTGGAGGTGAGCTGACCACTTTGTGGAGTCAGTTCTTCCACATTTCCAAGGGATGGAACTTGGCTTGTCAGGCTTATGTGGCAGGTGTCTTACCCACTGAGCCATCTTGCAGGCCCTTTAATTTGTGTGGTAGTTTGAATAAGAATGCCACCATAGCCTTATATATTTGAATGCTTGGTCATTAGAGAGTGGTCCTACTTGAGAGGGATTAGGAGGTGTGGCCTTGTTGGAGGAAGTGTGTCACTAGGGGTGGGCTTTGAGGTTTCAGGAGCTCAAGCCAGGACCAGAGGCTCTCTTCCTGCTGCCTGCTGAAATGGATGTAGAATTCTCAGCTCCTTCTCCAGCACCGTGTCTGCCTGCATGCTGCCATGTTTCCCCGCTGTGACGATAATGGGCTAAACTTCTGAAACTGTAAGCCAGCCTCCATTAAATGTTTTTCTTTATAAGAGTTGCTGTGGTCATGGTGTCTCTTCATAGCAATAGAACACTGACTAAGACGATTTGTTTTGATGACTGCCTAGTTTTATTTGGTTAGGATTATTACAAGGATAGGTTTGGCAAATTCTGATCTCAAACCGCTTTAGGTAGACAGGAAACAAGACAGAAGAGGCTTGCCTGCTTGCATGCAGCTTCCTCAAGCAGGGAAGATACCCACTCTGGCTAACTTCTCCTGGGGAAAAGGTCATGACTTAAGATGGAAAATCTAGAGCTCACTTTCATCTGTTTTTTCCAAATTCCAATGAGCTTCAAAATATCCATAGTGTCTGTCAAAACAAAAAACAAATAAACTAAAACTAAAGCAAACAAGACTAGAACAAAAACATGGAGTAGTCTCTGAAATAAAAGAAAGCTGGTGAGATTTACTGATGAGAGAACAGGGAAAGAACAGGTGGGGCAGGAAGGGCGTACAGGGGTGAAGGAAGGAAGAACTTGAGAGTGCTTTTAGTGGGCTCCACCTGGACATGCTCCAGGCACACCAGTGGCCAGAAGCTCACTCCTTGCCTAGTGCACACAGAGTGGTGAGACTCTTGCATGGTTCTGGGAGGTGGACTACTCAAATTGTTACCCAGTCTTAAGAAGTGACTTTCTGTTACTCCTTAAAATTAAAAATCTTCATGGCCACCGGGCGGTGGTGGCGCATGCCTTTAATCCCAGCACTCGGGAGGCAGAGCCAGGCGGATCTCTGTGAGTTCGAGGCCAGCCTGGGCTACCAAGTGAGTTCTAGGAAAAGGCGCAAAGCTACACAGAGAAACCCTGTCTCGAAAAACCAAAAAAAAAAAAAAAAAAAAAAAAAAAATCTTCATGGCCCAGGGCTCTTATGAAGTTCCCACAATCTCTAGATCTCTGCTATACTTAGAATCTAAAATACACAGCTCCCAAGGCCCATGTGTTAAAGGTTGGGTCCACACCTGGCTTGTGTTATGGGCGGTAGAAACTCGAAGAGGGGGGACCTGGTAGGAGATCTTGATTGTTAAGGGAACATCTTTAAAGTGGGTATTGGGACCTCAGCTCCTAAAGCTGAAATATATATATTCCTCCTTGGCCATGAGATGAACAGCTCTGCACCATATGCCTCTGCATGATTTAGTGCCTCATCATAGGTCCAGAGCAGCAAGACCAACCCATCATCATGAGGTGAAACCTGGAAAACTGAGCCAAGATAAACCTGTTTTCTTAGTTTTTTTTTTTTTTGCTATTTGTTACAGTAATGCAAAGCTGACTAGACTGTCATCCAAATGGATGAGGAGATGCTGTGCAAAGTAAACCTGATGGGCTAGAGAGAGTGACCCCAGTCCCTTATCACCATCCTGCAGATGATTTTCCTAGCACCAGAGAAGACACAGCTGTGCTGCCTGGCTCCTTTAACACCTCATCCACATGACTGTGGCTCTGAGTCCAGAGGCTTGCCTGCTCCTTTTTGCCCCTCAAGTGTTGTCCTGTTCTACACCAGCCCTCCGATCTAAATGCAGAAGCACTTCTCAGCAAAACCGGTCCTTAGTATTTTGAATTCTTATCTTAGTCCTTTCAGCTTATAAAGCACAGAAATTTTCTCTCAAGGTTCTAGGAGCTTAAAAAAAAAGCTAAAATTACTGCACCAGTGGAGATCCAGCTCATTGTGCCAGCTCTAGAGGCCAGAGACCGGGGAGAACCACAGCGTTACAGTGAAAACAAGCGTCAGGGTTAAATACAGTGAAGTCAGGAGCACTGAGAAAGGTACACAGGAGGCCGTAAAGCTCTCCAAGTGTTGGCCACCACGTAGACAGAGGAGCCAAAGGGGTGCAGGTAACGATGGTGAGAGCAGCTGAGGGTGTCCCCTGGAGGGTGAGTGAAAAAGGTTCAAAGAGATGCTCCTAAAGAGTGTGTGTGTGTGTGTGTGTGTGTGTGTGAGAGAGAGAGAGAGAGAGAGAGAGAGAGAGAGAGAGAGAGAGACAGAGACAGAGAGAGAGACAGAGACAGAGAGAGAGACAGAGAGAGAGACAGAGAGAGACAGAGAGAGACAGAGACAGAGACAGAGACAAAGAGAGAACACCCTGCTTGCTGTTGAGGTGCTGGCCCAGCAGGACTACTTGGTCACTGAACCCCCAGTACCTCCATCTCCTCCCACAGAAGTGGGATGAGGAGATACATGGGTATGGGGAGGGCTGAGGAGTTCTGAAATCCCACGTGACCACAATGTGGTGGAGGTGGTGGAGAAGAGTATGGGATGTGCTATGATCAGGAAGATGAAACTGGGCAGTGGTGAGGGGCTAGGGGACAAAGGCTGCCTCATACACAATCTACCATGGCCCTGAGCAGTACACGGAGCTCTCCGAGTGTCGGCCACCGTGTGGACAGAGAGGCCAAAGGGGCACAGGTAACAGTCGTGAGTGGGGAGCCTTGGAGCGTGAGTCTGAAGGTCCAACGGTGATGAACAAAACCTGCTTTATTTTTTCGTTCAGAGAACAATACACACTCATTACCTACAACATGAAGCGGAGGCATGAACGGCACCGAAGCCGGGTTTGTGTAGTATTTGGGGTGTTTCTGCTGCCTTCCTCCTCTCTAAAGGGACTCAGGATAAAAACAGAGATCTCTGTAGCCCATTTTCCTCCAATACTTTTCACAGCAATCTTACAGTCTTCTCTGATGCCTGAACTACATCCCAGCACGCAGCCACTCTGCAGCCCAGCCACATTTGATGGGACCTTTAAACACACTTTTCTACTTGAAACTAATAAAATATTTTATACATTCAAAATTATGAATGGGATTTTTGGATAACATATGGACAATGCTCACTAACCCTTAATACTTGCACTCCGTGGGCCTCCTGTCCCAGCCCCAGGAAGAATGCCAGGGCCACAGTGGCTAAAGATTTAGGAAACCAGTGAACCAGGCTGACCCTTCCAGAGTCTACTTGTGGGACCTAAAGGTTCTCCCACCCTCCCTGTAGTCTGGAAACAGAGGGCCAGGCTGAGCATTCCCAGGCCATGGGAGCCTGTGTCTATGAAGCAGAGATCTCTTGCCAACTCACAGACTTGAGTAAAATATTAATCTTCACCATGCTGTCTGTTTCTTGGCATTATTGTGGGCAAGCCAACCAAATAAAACAACATGAACATGCCACTGCCCTATCTCATGAATAAATTGAGGCCCCTGTGGATCTCTTCCTCCTTGTGGCCCACCATTATTTCAAATTTTGTGATTATAATTCCTTCAGTTTACCTGTGAGTTTACTAAGCTTTGCTCTGTCCTGTTTTCCATTTTGAACTTTATAATCAATATTTTTCCGATTTGTTTGGCTCACATTACTTTTTCTTTATTGTGACTACTATTGTGCTGTGTAATTCTCATTCTTTTTATGAACATCTGTATTTTGTAATAAAATATGAGAAACAAGTTGCTAGATCAAAGTAGGAGTACTCAGTTGAGGGCTTTTGCCATGTTCAGCATTAGCGTATTGATTTTTCCCATCAGGCTCTGCCAGCCCTGCTTGTGTGTTATGTACAAGTATACATGGAAACCATTGTAGCCATAATACTGCAGCATTGTGAGGAATAATAATTTTGAATGAATTATAGGATCATCATAATTATGAGACATATTGATTTAGCCCACGTATGATTGCCAATGTGAGAGGTAAAGAAGCCCCTATGTGTGTTCCTTTGTGACATGGTCCTCTCAATACTTATGGGCACCACCTTCTTGAAAAGCTTTGGCAAATCAAGATTGGCAAGATGACGATGTCATAAGAAGCATCATGTTTCGTATCTAAGATGTTCTCTAGAGGCCATATGTTAAAAGCATAAGAGCAAAATGGACTTTTGGGAAGTGATTAGAACCTTTGGGCCTCAACATCATCAGTGGGTTTTCTATTGATGGGTTTATAATTAATGACTACTGGATGGTGGTTAAAAACCACAGAATGTAGCACCTAGTGGGAGAAAATATGTTGTCCTTGACCCCCACCGCACCCCTGCTTCCTGGCTTCCATTTTGGCTCGCCCCCACTGCACCCCACCCCTGCTTCCTGGCTGCCATCTTTGCTCTGTCACACGCTTCTAATGCCATGATGCTCTTCTTCACCGTAGGCCTAGAGCAATGGAGTCAGCCAATCATGCACTGAAACTTAATGAAGTTATGAGCCAAATAAACTTTGTTTCTCTGAAATTGTTTCTTTTGAGTACTTTGCCACAGTGATGGAAAACTGACTAACATATAAGGGTTAGAGAATACGAAACACAGCATTAACTATGTGAAATATATACATATATGAAATATAGCATTAAGTACATACATGTGAGTGCATTTCAGGTGGAAGCATCAGTGTCCAGGGTCAGCCCCACAGCACTCACTCCTTGCTTTTGAGGACATGCAGATGCCACCAGTCAAGTGTTTGAGCCAACCTCAGACCCAAGTGATATCATAGGACTCACCATATTTCAAGCCTTACTCATTGTGGTAGTTTGAATGAGAATGGTCCCTTATACTCATATATTTGAATGTTTGGTACTCAGTTGGTAGAACTGTTTGGAAAGGATTAGGCCTTGTTGGAGGAGATGTGTCACTGGTGATGGGCTTTGAAGTTTCAAAAGTCCACACCATTTCCAGTCAGCTCTCTCTTCCTTGTGGATCAAGGTATAACATCTTGGCTAGTGCTAGAGTGTAGCACAAACCTTAAAAGTTCTTATTAATAAAAACAAACCCAGAGCCAGGTATTGGGGTGAACACTGAATGATCAGTTAAACAGAACAAGCCACAGCCACCTCACCTTGCCAATTCATCAGCTGATCCTATTTCCTCAAACTGGAAGCCTCTGAGTCCTCATCCAGAATGAATCTCAGCTGAACTGTTGCTCAAAAGCCTAAAAGCTTAACCAGCTCTAGTTCCTGGTTTTCACCCCTTATATACCTTTCTGCTTCCTGCCATCACTTCCTGGGATTAAAGGCGTGAGTCACCATGCCTGGCTATATCCAGTGTGACTTTGAACTCACAGAGATCCAGATGGATCTCTGTCTCCAGAAGGCTAGGATTAAAGGTGTGAGTGCCACCATTTTCTGGCCTCTATGTCTGTCTAGTGGCTGTTCTGTTCTCTGACCCCAGATAAGGTTATTACGGTGCACGATATATTGGGGAACACAATACCACCATACTAGAGCACTATGCTTACCTGCATGCCTGCCTGCTGTCCTGCTCCCTGCCACAATGGTCATGGATTCTAACTCTTGGGAACCATGCACACTATTACATGTTTTATTTTATCCTTGACCATGGTGATTTTTCACAGCAACAGAAAAGTAGTTAAGACACTTATAATTCATTTAAAGCAGACTCGCACCCTGCTCTATACTACCATTCTTTTTTTTTTTTTTTTTTTTGGTTTTTTGAGACAGGGTTTCTCTGTGTAGCTTTGCGCCTTTCCTGGAACTCACTTGGTAGCCCAGGCTGGCCTCAAACTCACAGAGATCCGCCTGGCTCTGCCTCCCGAGTGCTGGGATTAAAGGCGTGCGCCACCACCGCCCGGCTATACTACCATTCTTAAATGCTTCCTTATGTGAATCATGGAGCAACTCTATGGTCACCTGGTATATCCAACCCCTCACTCCTAACCCCAGCCTTGCCTTTTACATAATCAGGAAAAGCCATATATATTAATTTCCCCGGTCCTTATAGTGGGAGGTGGTGATGTGACAAATTCTGGCTAGGAAACATTCCTCTAAGGGTTTCTAGGAAAGATTTGTCTTTCTCATGAGTAGGACTGAAATTGCTGGTATTGCCACATACCTAGTCACATCATTTTGATTATTATAACTACAAAAGCTAGACAGTGACCAAGAGGTAAAGAGCAAGATAATCTCAGAATTACCCACTTTCACACTGTTGAACTGAGACAGAAATGAAGAAATATGAAGATTCCATAAATCATCACCACAAAACTGTCTTTTATTAACAAAACCAAAGAACCCCAAACACTTTGTGGACATTAACTTTTTCCCTCCAGATTTTAAAATGGTATTCTGTGTGTACATTATTTTTAAATTTTCAACACATTTAGAAGAATACAGTTGTTGACATAAAATAGGCCTAAGAAACAAAAGTGAGATGTTCTTAAATTTGATTTCAAACATTTATAACTATCAAATGGTCTTATGTGAACCCTCAGTCCTGGCTCACGTGCCTTTTCTCCTTTGCCTCATGGGATGGGGGCTGCAGATTTTGTAGTACAGCAGCACATGTAGTGGGTCTGAGGAAGGAAGTCAATGCAGACTCACAGAGATACACATCTGTTGATACACAGTGGTGAACAGGAAGGTGGCAATCCACCGGTCTGAAAGGAAATCTGTCAACAAAACCTTCCCCATTCATCCTGTGGGAATTTTGTTTTTCCCTCAGCATGTTGGTCAGAAAGAGACTAGCATTTGTCAAACAGGTGTGAGTGAACACAAGGGGGCAGTCACCACTGCTGCTGCTGCCTTGAGGGCCTTGGCCAAAGCCAGAGCCCTACAAGCTGCCACCTGGAGTCAGAAAAGGGCTTCCTGCACAGGCCCAGGAGCGTCCTTCAAGAAATAAACAATCAGGATCTCAAAGATTAGCTCTGCCGTGTATTATTTTTGATAAAATGGGCAAGAGGATGAAAAATGTACGGTTCGGATGAGACCAGACAACACATGAGGTCTACAGAATGTTCTGCAGAATGGCTTCCCTTTAGCCTGTTTGGGATGGTTTGCCCTGCCTTCAGGTAATGAGGTGTTGGACAGCCCTGAGAAGCCCACTATCAGGCTCAGGAAGTGAGTTAAAGGATAATCTTGGGGATTTATACACAGAGAAGTAATCAACCCAAGGTGAAAAAGAATAGTCATGACTCAGAATCAAGAGTACCTGTAATGAAGAGACTTATGAGGCATCACTTAGAAACTGAAGTGCTGTGGGATGTTCTGTATGGCAAATGTGTTGCTCTGATTGGTTGGTAAATAAAACACTGATTGGCCAGTAGTCAGACAGGAGGAAGTGTGGGCGGGATAAGGAGGAGAATAAAGCTGGGAAGCGGAAGGCTGAGTCAGAGACACTGCCAGCTGCCATGATGACAAACAGCATGTGAAGATGCCGGTAAGCCACGAGCCACGTGGCAAGGTATAGATTTATAGAAATGGGTTAATTTAAGCTGTAAAAACAGTTAGCAAGAAACCTGCCACGGCCATACAGTTTATAACCAATATAAGTCTCTGTGTTTACTTGGTCAGGTCTGAGCAGCTGTGGGACTGGCAGGTGAGAGAGATTTGTCTTGACTGTGGGCCAGGCAGGAAAACTTTAGCTACACTGAAGGACAGATGTTTAGGGTACCCCACAAGCAAGGTTCAACACTAAAAATGGTCTATGCACGAAGAAGCCTTCTCTTTCAGATGCTCCCCATTCTTCCTGCTTTGTAAGAGGAGTAGAAACTAGGGCTAACGTCAAGGAAGTACTGAGGTCCAGACGATTACACCATTCTGCTTTGTCTCTTATGACAGTATCTCCACATCAAAACACACTTAGGAAACCTAGCCCACTTGTATTACGAACAGCCATCAAACTTGGAAAATTATGTGACAGCATTACTAACCATATGTGATTCTAGCTTAATGTCCTTAAAAATAATTTTAAAAATCACCTAGTTAATAATTGTCTTGGTTAGAATATTTTGTTCCTTATGTGTATAAATTCAGCCTAGAATTTATTTTATCACCTCAATTTGTATGAAAAATAAGGAATGTATTATTTTTAAATTCAGACTTTACCAAAATGTGAAATAAATTTTTGAAGGGATATGGATGGATCTGGCTGGCATTGTATCTACTCTGTTTTATACGGTAATAAGCTATACTGCTAACAGGTGGAGCCTGTTTCAATAATATGTATCTGGGTGAATGTCTGAGAACTGCTAATATTAGTCACTAGCTGTGTTGACCACAAGATACAAAGAGGGAAGCGGTGTCAACTGTGCCTTCCCGAGCTCTGCAATGCATGCTGACTTGCCCACTTTCCTTCTGGTCCAGGAAGCTATCTTTAACTCATGCTCTTCTGAAGACTGCCCACGGAAAATGCTAACACAGTGTTCTCACAGGGTATCTAGATTTTCTAGATGATGTTTAAGAGACATCACACAACTGTTTCTTTGTTGATAGAGATGACACCCTACTTTAGATACTATATACAAAAATGTGTGGCTGTCACCTTAAACACTCACACATGCTCAGCTAAGAGTTCATGTGACGAGTGTGGCTCTTCTATTTAGTCAATTTACATCTACAGACAAGCACCAAGAAACATGCACACTACAGGGAGCCTAGATATGAAGAATTCATATTTCACCATTAAGGGAAACACTGTCACAAAATGCTGATGATGTGGTTTCTATCACTCATGCTCTAATTTGGGGGTCTTTGCAACAAAAGGGTCTTGTGGAGGTTTTTGCCCTTTTTTTTCCCTTCCTTTATTAGGATTTACAGTAGGTTCTGTGTCAGGCACTAATCAGTCAGGTGGCTTTTGGTCCAACGGGTATGTTAGTTGTCTTTTTGCACCTTTTTAATCCTTCTGCAAAAAGCCAAGTTCAAATGCTGGAAACCGTGATGTCTCTGGTACCAAGATATCAGAGAGAAAGTGAACAGCACCAGCCATACCTGCAAAGCAAAATGTGCATCTTTTAAGAACCACACAAGTTACTGATAAAACAAAGTGACATTTAATCCCTTCTGCTACAGGGGCTGTAAGGACATAAGGAAAAATACCATCATCAATTAAAAGTGACATCATTAAAAGCAACACCCGACAGGCAATTATTATTCTCTATTATTGAGTGAGTGAGTGTGTGCGTGTGTGTGTGTGTGTGTGTGTGTGTGTGTGTGTGTGTGTGTGTAACCATGCACCGCCTCTGGCTTCCTCACTGAGTTAGGTTCCTTCAGTTCACATCTGTCTGTGGGTAAAAGTAGTCTCCCCTTCTTGCTGAATAGTGTGTCCTTATTTTGCTACTGAAGAACATTTAGGTTGGTCTCAGCTTTATAAGTTTTTTTGTTTGTTTGTTTGTTTGTTTTTTGATGAAAGGGTTTTAGAAGATGATTTTAAAGAATAAAAAGAACATGGACCTATTGGAACCCATTAGAAACAAAAAGTGGCCCTTGGTGCCTTTGAGAGGACCGTAGAAAAGCCACTGGTGGAGTGAGTGCTCCAGGAGGGCAGCAGATACAGCCCAGTGTTGTCTCTGGGTAGTACTGTCTGCTGGACTCCTAGATAAGAACTTGGTTAATAGTTATTGCTAGTTCTGTCTGCCATGCATTGGTGAGGCAGAGGGCAAACAAGACCTGTTGATTTCCTAGCCATAGGGGAGCTGCCAGGTTCAAAAGTGGAATTTTGATCCAACGAGCAAAGTTGCCATTTTAAACTTGAATGTATAAGCATCAGTGGCTCCACTTTAGAGTCTAGATATTGACTCCTGTTGTCTGATGTAAATTCATCTCATGTTTATTTTTTTCTGCAACAGGGCTTCAATATGGATCCCAGGCCAGACTCCTAATCATGATCTAATGCTTTAGCCAACAGTATGATGAAATTACAGGCAAGGACCACCATGCCTGCCACAGGTTTTTATTATATAAACAATTAAAGTTTTTATTCTGGGAAATGTTTTTCCTTATTACTTCAACTGATACAGAAAAAGCCTTGATAGAATCCATTGCCTATGTACTTGACTTGATATAGTTCAATTACTTACTGCTTAGGAAGTTTCCTCTGGGATGTGGTTTAAAGTTATTATCAATCTATCCTAATGTTATGAAGTCTTTGCGCTGTGGCTTATAATTTAGTCAAAATATGTGCACACGTGCATGCAAGTACACACACACACACACACACACACACACACACACACACCACACACTCACAAGATATTTGTAAGCCCAGTGTGGTGGTGCATGCCTTTAATCCCAGCACTTGAGAGGCAGAGGCAGATGGACCTCTGTGAGTTCGAGGACAGCCTGGTCTACTTAGCAAGTTCCAGGGCAGCCAAGGCTACATAGAGACCCTGTCTGAAAAATATCAAACAAACAAACAAAAGGATTTCTAACTTCAATTATAGTTATAATACTTATTAATTATAGTACATTCTTTTTTATATATTTATCAACCTGGGCAGACTTAATTATTGTTGTTTTTAACCAATGGCCTTGTTATAGCCATCAGTACAAATATTGAACTGTCTTCAATATTCACTCATATTTTTCTAATTATTAATATCTAATTACTACTTTCCATTAATATTAGTTACTAGTAATTCTTTATATAATTTAAAGAATTAAGTGTATTTAAATAACTAAGTTTCCTATGAACACATAGAATATATATATTACAGACAAAATGCAGAAGAGAAGACTTATTATCTCCCCCCATCCAGTAAGCCTTCCAGGTTTTGTTTGCATATGTATTTCACAGAAGTTCTATAATTTTTTAAGACATTCGTGGAAGCAAAATGCAGGCAAGATAAACAGTCTTGCTATCATTTTGTTTTAGTTCTGAAGTGTTATTCAAGAAACATCGAATGTACTAATGCTAGTCCTCAGAACAGAGGAACCAGATATTCAAATGTATGGTTTTATTTTTCATATTCTCTTACCTTCAAAGAGGGAATAAGGTCTGTCAGGAATGCGACACCCATGTGCTCCATAATCTAGACACCACTCTGCAAACTGAAAAGAAAGACAATTCTTTTTAAGACTAGAATTCTTAAGAGGCAAGGAATGGGACACTTGAATGCTTCTGTAAGAACTGAAGAAGGGTTCCAGTGGCTCAGTGGTTAGGAGCAGAGAGTGCTCTTCCAGGGGACACTAGTTCAATTCTAAGCACCCACGTCAGGTGGCTCACAAACACCTGAAACTCCAGCCTTACTGGGAACTGACTCGTTTGGCCTCTTTGGGCACCTGGACTTTACATGCACATTCCTACATACACACACAGACACACAGTTAAAAATTAATAAAAATAAACACTGAAAAACTAGTTAAAGAGGCCAGTTTGGACAGTAGTGATTTCAGGGCTCCCAACTGTACTGTTTGACAAAACCCCTAGCAGGATGAGAGCTGGGGACCTTTCCTTGCTTGTTTTGGCTTCTGTAGGTCACATTACCTTCAAACATTGCAGGGACACCCAGAGGAGAAAAGCACAACTCAACAGCACACCCCTGTTCCTTCCAAGCACCTGCTCCACCTGAATCAAAATCCCTGCTCTGAACCTGCCTTCAGAGTTGGCCACCGGCTCCCCCTGCTCTCGGTTACTTCTGGAGAACATGCTCAGTGGGATGCTTTGTCCTCAGCGTCTCTTTACTGTCTTTTAAACTGTTGCTGGAACAATTCTACATTGTGGAAATACCTCAGCCCTTAGCTCTCTACTCTACAGGTTTTACATCCTAAATAAGTTAATGCCTTCCTTTTTATATCACAGATGTTGCCTTGGTGTATAACTCATCACTTCCCCACTAATGATTCAATAAACCCCAGTGTGGGAACCCAAGCTCTTCCTGATTCTTCAAAACCAGATCCATAGTGACTTTTCTAAAGAAGAGTCTCCACATGGACCCTCCATTTTCCAAATTGCTGTTCAGTGCTGTCTGGTTTTTAAAAATCATCTGTAGGTCCTGAAAATCACTGGTAAGAGGGATTCTTTATTTAAATGATCTAGAGTGGGCCACAGTGGTCCTCAGGTGTAATCAAGGTTGAGAACTGCTCTGTGCATATGTGACTTTAAGTCTTAACATCCCCCTCCCATGGCATCTCACAGCACTGAAACACTCCTTCTCCAAGACACACTAAGATGTTTCCTGACTCTGTGGCTTTATACTAGCTACTCTAAAAGGAATGTATCCTCTTCCTCAGGCTACTCCCTTCCTAACTGACTTGCAAACTATTATTATTGAAGAAATAGGTCTCCCTACTTATGCAACCATCTAGTATTATACTTACCTCTTCCTCTAGCTCCTGTTCTGCCCTGACCCCGTGATCTAGCAACCATGAATTTTGTATCATTTTCTCGGGTGCTTCAACCTCCAGGCCACTGGGCAGGCAGTTTCTGCTCTCTACAACATTCCTCAACCCCTTCTGTATAACTTCCAGCTGTCTTCCTGTTTTGGCCTACACACCACTTTCTGACCTCCCATGACTAGACTGGGCTCTGCCCTATTACATGCTTCTACAGCATCCCGTGATCAAACTATGAATGTGGGCAACCGATAGATAAATGCATCCTCAGGGATTCCAAAATGGGGAGGCCATTTTATTTGGGTTGATAGAAACAAACAAACAAACAAACAAACCTCATAATGGTAGCAGGTGTTCACTGTCCAAATGGTATAAAAAAAATGTTACCCATAATGTCTCTTTCTATCAACAGCCACTGTAAACCTTTTGGTGTATTTTCCTCCATCATTTTAGTGTGTGTGTGCACATAATTACACCATGTGAAACATGCATAGTAACAAAAACACAAGCAAGCATTTACCAAGTCTAGCTTCCTGCCATTCATGAAAATGTATTCAAGGCATATGTAATTGTTTCTATTTGGGGCCATGAGCTACTGATGTACATATGATAGAAGAGTAACCCAGACAAGGACGATCATGGAGCTTATATTTCACCAGTTTGAGCCAATCAATACACTCAGTAAACAACTGGATGATTCTCCCATGTGGCAGTCTTAAAGAATGTGAAAAATGTCATAGTTAAACTAACACTGAATGGCAAAGAGTTGCTATCTGAATTGCAGGGGAAAGTCCATTTTTGCTGAAGGAAATAGGTAATAACAGTTTAGACTCCATCCTATTGAGAGGGAAGACCAGTGAGGTAGTATCTCTGAAAGTAGTATAAGATGAAACAAGGTAGAGAAACAGGCAAGGGTCAAGGGATGTAGACTACAGAAACTTGGAGAGGAGTGTAGGTCTGACATGTGAAACTTATAAAGAATTTAACTAGGAACAATTGTAGACAGTCTGCATGTTATCTCAATTAATTCTTAAAACATCCTTGGTAGATAGGTAGTCCTCTTCTCCCCATTCTTTCAAATAAAGAAATGGAGGCTTGAAGAATAAATGAACTTTAAGACAATAAATCATATGTATAAGCTGGGTATGATGCCAAAGAACTGTAAACCTTGAACTTGGGACGGGGAGGAGCAGGAAGATCTGAGTTCATGGTCATCCTAGGCAACAGCAAAACCCAGGCCCATCTGTGCTAGCTCAGACTCTTCAAACAAACAAACAAACACATAAATAATGCTTATACATAGTGCAGTAATTCTGGCCAAGTAGTATGACTCCAGAACTTGTGTTCCTCAGAGGACCCTTTATGTTTGCTGCCCTCAAACATAAAGGGACAGAGGGCCAAGGACAAGGCCGTGCCAGAAGAAACAGACTCAGTCAAGATTGGGAGGAGTCGACTCAAAGAGGGAAGAGGAGTTGTGCTTTTGGACTCTGTTCTGGGAAGTTCCTGGGCTGCAGGGATAGAGGTGACCTCACCTTACAGGCTCGATAGAGGTACTTCTTATCTTGCGTAAGGTGGTAAAGGGTCAAAAAGGAATAACCATTTCCAGAGGTTCCATGGCAGATTCCATAGCCTTTCCGGAGCAGACCTCGCTGCCAAATCACATCACTGCACTCCATGGCCTCTTTCAAGTATTTTTCCTCCTTAAAAACCTGGAAAGTAAGAAAACAAAAAAGTTAGCAAAATGTTTTCAATAAAGAATTAGAAAAATACTTCTCCACTGATTAGAAAAATATACCTCATAAAAACTGAACAGGTATTACAGTTAAACAAACATAAGGACCTCTGCACCCAGTCAGGTCCTGCTCAACCTTTTCCTCCAGAGTCTAGCCCAGTGAGTCCCCCTACACATCCTCCTTAATCAATCAGATCTAGCCCTGGTCCCACATCCAGTATCCAGGCCTAGTCTGGCCACCTGTGTCTGTATGGCAGCTAACCTCTAAGCTGGGCCTCTTCTCCACAAATCCTGAGCACCTCCCTCAGACTCCTGAGGATTTTTAAACTAAAAGGTCAAAAGATTTTAAACTAAAAGGTCTTCTACTAGGCTTAGAAACTTCCCCCAGCCTGAGCTGAGCCCCGCCTACATCTGCTACCCCATTTGAGCATCAACACTAAACCCTAAACCCCACTCAGCTGAAGACAATCTGACAAGTGGAGGTCACTGGAAACACAGATCCAAACATCAAGTCAACAAAGTAGAGACACGATTTCCGTGCCCAGAAACACTACCAATAAACTAACTGCAGATGTCTAGGTCCCACTGCAATAGCACAAGCCCCATAAAGAACAGAGAAGACGAGATCCTCACTGAAAACGCAGCACTTCCACAGTGATGTTCCCGGAACAAAAGCAACTCAGATGATACACGAAACGATGGTTTAAACAGCAACAATACATATGAATGAGGAACTTAAAGGAGATACAAACAAACACCAGAATGAAGACTGAAAACTGTGAATGGAATGATGAAAACAACACGATATTATACGAAAATATAATTTAATAAAGAGAATCTCAGAAGAAAGTCAAAATGAAATAACTCAGAGGAGAACCTCATCCCTAGATCGGATCAAGTTGAAAAGAGAGTATCAGGCTTTGAAGACAAAGGAAGGAAATTTGATCACCGAGTCAAAGAAAATCTGAAGTCAATAGAAAAAAAGAAACCATGAACAGAACATGAAGGAACAGAACACTATTTAAAAAAACAAAACTGAACTTACAAATAGTAGGTATAGAAAAAGAATAAATCCAGGTCAAAGGCAAAGAAAGTATTTTCTACAAAATTATACAAGAAAACTTGCCTCATCTAAAGAAAGAGATGCCTATTAAGGTCAAAGAGACATAAAACACACCAAACAGACAGGACCAGAAAAGAAAGTCCTCATGTCATACAACAGTCAAAACACTAAATTTATGGAATAAAGGACTTTGAAAGCTGTAAGAAAGATCAAGTTACTTTAAAAAGCTCCCCATTAGAATACCATCTGATTTTTAAATGTCAATTTTTAAAATATCTTTGAGAATTTCATGTGTGTACTGTATTTACATAATTTCTTCCTTTTCTGCTCCCTCTCACTCCTTCCACGACCCCCAGGCCTTCTCAGATTCATGGCCTCTAAATCATTAATTACTATTGTTACAGTTGGGCAGTGGTGGCCCAAGCCTTTAATCCCAGCACTTGGGAGGCAGAGACAGGCAGACCTCTGAGTTCAAGGCCAGCCTGGACTACAGAAGGAGTTCCAGGACAGCCAGGGCTACAAATGAGAAGACTCATTAAGGATGAGTCTTAATCTCCCTCATTAAGGATGGGACCTTGTGAGATTTTCCCATTCACAGTGGCATGTCAATTGGTGGTGTCATTTTTTAGGTCTTGTTTAGGAATCCATATTGTTGAGATTTCATGGGTGCAGCTTCCCTATCATATAGACAAGAAGTTATCTTGCAGCAGAGCAGATGTCCTGGTCCTTTGGCTCTTAAAGTCTTTGCAACACCACTTCATGGTGTTCTCTGAGTGGTACATGTAGGGATTGTATTGTGGATATATCTGCGGTGATATATTATGTATCCCAATAAAGCTTGCCTGGGGACCAGAGGACAAAGCCAGCCACTATATTAAACACAGAGGTCAGGCAGTGGTAGCACACGCATTTACTCCCAGCATTCAGGAGGCAGAGATCCATCCGGATCTCTGTGAGTTCAAGGCTACACTGGAAACACAGCCAGGCATGGTGGCACGAGCCTTTAATCCCAGCACTAGGAAGGAAGGAAGATGGCAGGGCACAGAAAGGTATTTAAGGCTTAAGTAAACAGGAAGTCTCTCTCGAGGCTCAGGATTTCAGAGAGGTAAGAACATGGCTGGCTTGTTCTGTTTCTCTGATCTTTCAGCTTTCACCCCAATATCTGGCTCCAGGTTTTTTTTTTATTAATAAGACCGTTTAGCAATTCATGTTACATGTATCAGTTGCTGTTGGGAACCCCATAGAGAGTTAGTTGTTCTCTGAATTCTGACCAGTGTGTCTTTCTGTAATGGTCTTTGGCTACTGAAAAAAGAAGCTTTTTTAAATGAGATATGAGAGCTACACTTATCTGTGAGTAGAAGGTAAGTTTTTAGAATGTGGTTACAAATTACCCTGGTTTAGAGAAGAGGCTATAGGTTCTCCCTAGGGTCCTTGGGTGGTCCCAGCCCTGGGTAGTAGGCTAGTTTTACCATGTCATGCATGAATTCCTTCCTGTGGTACTCTGAATGAGAATATTCCCTGTGGGCTCTGGAATTTGAATATTTGGTCTCCACTTGGGGGTGCTGTCCAGTGAGGCTTGGGAGAAATGGCCCTGCTGAAGAAAATACATCAGTGGGCTTTGAGGTTAAGAATCCATATGCCTTTCCTAGTTCACTCCCTGCTTTCTACTTGCAGTTTAAGATGGGCGCCTCCAGCTTCTGCTCCAACTACCATGACTGCTGCTCCCTGCTGCCATGCTTCCTTGCCAGGAAGAACTGTAAGCCAATAAACCATCCCTTCTATAAGTTGCCTTGGTCACAGTGTTTTATACAGCAATAGAAAAGTAACTAACAGAGGAAACTGGTACCAGAATTGTGGGGTACTGCTGTAAAGAACCTGACTGTATTCTTTTTCTCAAGGAATGGTGAACTCTTTGAGACTTCGGACTAGAAAAGTGGTTGAATCTGTAAGCAGGGCTTAATGGGCCATCCTAGCAGGATTTGAGAGATTGTGAAGAGAAAAGTAGACTGTAGCAGTAGAGCTCAAGAGGTCTTCAGAGGGAAGCAAGAACCTTTAAATATACTAGTATATCTAGTATCATCTATCTATCTATCTACATATTTAACTCTATGTACACACTAAGAAATACATATACACTAGTTTGTTTCCTAGTTAATTGGCCGTTCCTATGAGATTTTGGTAAAGAAGCTGGTGTTTTCTGCCCTCATCTTGACAACTTACCTTCGGCTGAATCAACAAGCAGTAGACTACTTTCTGTGGCAGAGGCAACTTGAAGCCAGCATAATACTGAATCTGGTACGGTCATTATGAATGACTATGATGCAGCTCTACAGTGAGCAAGAGCAAGTGGGGCAAGAAGAAATGCAAACGCTGTTTAAAGATAAGAAGAGCACTAGGAAGCAGTGTTATAGCCAAGGCTTGGAAAGAAGTGGCTGCATCATCCTCCACAGTTTCAGAGAGCCACCCAGGCCAGGCAACGTGTGGCAGGGAGTTCCTGTGTGAAGTCCTCAAGAGGGCAAGAGGCCCTGAGATATATACTAGACCATCTATATACACCCTAGTACAGTGCTCCATCCATCCATCCATCTATCCATCCATCCACCCATCCATCCATCCATCCATCCATCCACCCACCCATCCATCCATCCATCCATCCATCCATCCATCCATCCATCCATCCATCCATCCATCCATCCGTATATACTTGTTTCCTAGTACATTGGTTTTGGTAGGATGATTATTTTCACAATATTTATTCTACCAATCTGTCAGTATAAG
This sequence comes from Peromyscus eremicus, assembly GCF_949786415.1. Lineage (NCBI taxonomy): Eukaryota > Metazoa > Chordata > Mammalia > Rodentia > Cricetidae > Peromyscus > Peromyscus eremicus. Next base: position 73,190,799 of record NC_081418.1, read on the forward strand.
AGGTCTTTCCATCTTCTAATGTCTTGTTTGATCCCTTTATTCAGAGATTTAAAGTTTTCACTATAGGGATCTTTTACCTCCTTAGTTAGGTTTATTACTACTTTTCCTTGTCTTTTTTCTATCGTGAATGTTATCGATTCCATGATCTCCTTCTCTATGTGTCTGCTGTTAGTGTATAGAAAGGCTACTAATTTTTACAAGTTGATTTTGTCTCCTGCCACTTTGCTGAAAGTGTTGATCATTTCTAGAAGTCTTCTAGTGGGAATGTGTAGCTGGAGAATTTCACTCCAGCTCCCACCAACAAGTCCCGCCAGTCCCAGAGCCTACTTATAAAATAAACACACAAACTCTTACATTATTTAAACTGCTTGGCCATTAGCTCAGGCCTGTCATTGTCTAGCTCTTACTCTTATATTTAGCCCATTTCTATTAATCTTTACTTTGCCACATGGCTCATGGCTTACTGGTACTTTACATCTTCCTTGTCCTGGTGGCGGCTCCAGGTAGTCTCTCTCTTCCTTTCCTGTTCCCTCAATTCTCTTCTCTGTTAGTCCCGCCTATACTTCCTGTCTGGCTATTGGCCAATCAGAGTTTATTTACATATAGCGATATCCACAGCAGGAATGTTTGGGATCTCCTATGTATGAGATCATGTCATCTGCAAATGGGGAGAGTTTGACTTCTTTTCTGACTTGTGTCCCTTTGGTTTCTTTTTCTTGCTGTTTTATCTAGTGATTCAAACACTATATTGAAAATAAGTTGGGATAGTGAACGGCCCTGTCTCAGTCCTGATTTTATTTATTTATTTTGTTTGGAGATAGGATCTCTGTATGTAGTCCTGGCTGGCCTGGAATTTACTATGTAGACCAGGCTGGCCTTGAACTCACAGAGATCTCCTGGCCTCTGCATCCCTTGTACTGGGATAAAGGGAGTACACCTCTATGCCCAGCCTTGTTCCAGATTTTAAACTAAGGAATGCTGAGAGTAAGAGAAAGTCTTCCTCAGGGAAGAGCACAGAAGTTGATTATGTGATATGAAATAGTCAGCCCCTAAAACACATTTACAAGTAATGTCACATAGAGTGAACCCATTGTATTTATATATTAGGGAATATATATACATATATCAACAATTAAGGAAAAAGAGGCCATGAATTTGAAAGAAAGCTAGGATGGATACATGGGAAGTTTCGGAGTATGGAAAGGGAAGGGGGGAATTAATATCATTATTTTATAATCTCAAAAATTATATATATAATTAAAACAATAAGTGAGATTTGTTGGCTTGTAATCCCGGTGCTGGGGAGGTGGAGAAATGCTGACCCCCAAAGCTCACTGGCCAGCCAGTCTAGCCAGTCAGTGTGTTCTAGGGCTGTGAGAAATCCAGAAAAAATCAGATGAATGGTACTGCAAGGCTAACCACTGGCCTTTAAATACATGGACACTCATATGTACCTAAACATACATGATCACACAATGTACACAAATACACAAATAATTAAGTTAAAAGGTGGAAAGTGAGGTGGGGATGATGGTTCAGTAGTTAAAGCTCTTGCATAAACATGAGGCCTTGAGTTCAGACCCCCAGAATCCATGTGAAGGTGGCTGTGATAATGCACATCTGGAATCTCAGCACGCCTATCAGGAGAAAGGAAGCAAGGGAAAGAAAATCCTCAGAGGTGCACAGGCCAGCTAGCCTAGCATGCACAGCAGCAGAACAACAACAGACCCTGCTCAGACATGATGGAAGGCAAAGACCAACAGCACTTGGCACGTGCGTGCTCACATGAACACAGAGATTACACCCAAGGTTGCCCTCTGAGCTCTATACATAGGACCTGGCACATGTGTACTCACACTAACACAGAGGTCAAAATTTAAAACTAGTCTTCAATGTACACTAGCATGGGCTTTGCAGAAGCAACCCGAGAGCTTGGTGGTGCAGACTGTGGTTACCCTTGGACACTTAGGGTAACACAGGAGCACTCACCTGATACGCCTGTAAGAGCATGTGGATGACTCCTGGAGCACCGTGGCACCAGTGGACCAATCGGTCTGTTTCATTGCTTAATGAAGATGGATAGTTTCCAGATCGGAATTTTTTGTGGCGCACATAATCAATACTAGGTTTCACCATTTCTGTTAAGGTTTCTTGGTCCACTTTTGCTTCTGGCTTTAAAGGCACAAAAAGAAAACAATTTATTTTTTCTGTTTTTTTTTTTAACTACTGTAGCATGGCTAATCTAATAAAGCATTAATTATCCACAAAACTAAGGAAGATACAAAATTAGAATTCAATCTTGTGGGGTTTTTTTTCAGACATAGCTTTTCTGTTTGTTTCTGAGGGACTCTACTGAACCCTGAACTATGGAAGATTTGTGTGTGTGTGTGTGTGTGTGTGTGTGTGTGTGTGTGTGTGTGTGTGCTGTCCAAATACTAACCTTTCATTTCCTCCTAGTGACTCTTGTCTCCTCCTAAAGGCCAAGTACAATACACCTCCCAAATCTATCAACTGGCTTTTCCACTTTGGGCAAATTATTGAACTGTAATTTCTTTATAAGGTATTCAGAAAAATTAGCTCCCATTGAAAAGTATATGCTTATTTCCTTCATTCAATAATTTGTATAATAATGGTTATTACTGAAAACATTCATTAGCTGTTACCTTGTAGAATGAATCAAATTTGTGTTAAAGTTTTACTAAAGAGAACTACAAACAGTTGGAATATATTTACTATTCTGAGGGATTCTTGTTTTGTTTTTTATAAAAGTAGTGAATTATAAAACATTCGAATGGTTTCAAGATGCTATACAGATTCTCATCAAAAACTGTCGGCAACCAACTGCAAGCGAGGCTAATTGAATGTGTTTGGTGAGATACATTAGCAAGCCCTCACAGATCTGCAGTACTGATAAAGTCTGGCTAAAGAAGTCTCTGTCCGTTGACTTAATTTTCATTTAATTCTTAGAACAAACTTCCAAATGAGGTATAAATATTATTGTGACTAAAAAGAAATATTGCTTTGAAATTGCTATTATCCTATTATAGCTATAATATAACTATTATGTAAGATAAAATCTTATTTCCTTATCAAAAAGATCTTGTTAAGCATGGAGTAAAAGACAACTTAAAGAATACACTTGCTTCTAAAATTTGCTGAGGTAAAGTTAGTTTAATATTTAAAAACATTTACATATTAGAAAACCTTTAGGTGTTTTCCTGAGATACATTTAGAGAATGTGTCAAGTATTTTTCTAACTACAGTTTATGAAGTTTATTTTCAAAATACTAAATTATGCTTAGAAAATCATTTTTTATATAGCTAAATTCTTAAGTATGCATGCCTTTAATTCTAACACTCGGAGGCAGAGCAGAAAGATCAAGGGTACAAGACTATTATTGATTATACAGGGAGGTCAAGGTTAGCTTTGCTACATTAGATCTTGTCTTAAAAAATTAAGTAAAACATATAGCATAATGTTTAGAAAATGTATTATGCAAAACAACAACTATGTTCCTTCATGAGACACAAATGGCCTTTTCTTTTTTAGTGATTTCCTCACTATTCTTTTTTTTTTTTTTTTTTTTGGTTTTTCGAGACAGGGTTTCTCTGTGTAGCTTTGCGCCTTTCCTGGGACTCACTTGGTAGTCCAGGCTGGCCTCGAACTCACAGAGATCCGCCTGGCTCTGCCTCCCGAGTGCTGGGATTAAAGGCGTGCGCCACCACCGCCCGGCTTCCTCACTATTCTTTAAATAACACATACAGTTACATCCTGACCTACAGATTTTAGACTTCACTGCGTTTCCCTTGCTCAGCAGATAAGGTCACTTTCCCTCTTCTAATCAGCCCCAGATCATTTTTTTTTTTTTTTTTTTTTTTTGGTTTTTTGAGACAGGGTTTCTCTGTGTAGCTTTGCGTCTTTCCTGGGACTCACTTGGTAGCCCAGGCTGGCCTTGAACTCACAGAGATCCTCCTGGCTCTGCCTCCCAAGTGCTGGGATTAAAGGCGTGCGCCACCACCGCCCGGCCTCAGATCATTTTCTTATCACCATTTTTGGTTATATTCCTACTCATTGTGTTCTTTCTAGACTAAACTACGCAACTACTGTTTGATATTAAGGAACTGGTTGCTAAATTATATTCTACAAGCTTAACATGTGACTGGGGTGGCCACCAGGCTGCAGATGTAGGGAAGAGTTGTAGTTCAAGGCTGAAGGCAGTCTGCCCTGTTCCCAGGAGAGCTAATGCTATCCAAGTCCAGTGAGTCTGCTGGAGAACACCCTGTGCTTACCCCATGTCAACCTTTTGCTGTATTAGGAACTTCAGTTGACGAGCTGGGCTCAACCACATTATAAGGGACAAGCTGCTTTACTCAAAGTGAAGCAATTTAAATCAAAATATCATCTCATCTCATCTCAAAACAACCTCAAGGAAATGTCCAGGACAATGTCTCACCAAATGTCTAGGCACTATGGCTTAGGCAGACGTAAACATCAAATGAACCATTCAGATGCCTAGCCAATGCTTTTAGTGGGGACTTGAAAACACCTGTTGTCTACGTATCTTCTACCTGAGATAGGTATCATGTTTTGAATGTGAAATACATCTGCCCCCAGCTGGTGGTGCTGTTTTAGGAAGTCCTGGGACCTTTATAAGAGGTGTGCCCTCGCTAAAGGAAGTGGGTCACTGAGAGGTAGGCAGGCTTTGTTTCTGGCCTGAGCTCTGACTGCTGATGCCTCCCATTCCTGGCACCGTGCTTTGCTCAACTGCAGTGGACTATCTTCTTGAACCAGGAGTCAAATAAGCCCTTTTCCCCTTAAGTTGCTTTTTGCAGGAATTTTTATCACAGCTGCTAGTTAAATATAAGCAGGATTAGGACATCACAGCTGGACTTCTTCCTCATAATCACAGCTTGTAAAGCTAAGAACTAGAACCTCAGGATTCTAGTAACTGGTCAGAGGAATGGGATCTGAGTCAAATTTCTGGCCCTGAGAACAGACATGGCATCCTGAACTGTCCTCAAGTTCACTGATTGATATCTATCTAGACCTGGTTTCTGTGTCCCTAAACCTTATAAGATTATTGTTTAACAGGAACCTTTTTGATAAATAACAAAGCTACAGCTTTGTTCCCTCCTGCACAGGCTAACCACTTGAATAGGACAAAAGGCCCAGGAAAGCTGCTTGTCTCAGAGACTTCAGAAATAGTATAAAACCTACCTACAATGAAGATGATCCCTCTGCAACTCCAGTGTGCTCTCCTCTCTGAAATAATCTATCTATACTACATTCTGTGTGTGTCTCATCTGAAGGTTTTCAACAGATCACAAAGACTTTGGGAACTGAAGGGAGTCCAGAGTGAGAGCCCAGAGTCACAGCAACAACCAACAAAAAGTTACAAAATCAGTGTCTCCAAAAGGAGAATTTAGTCTCTTCCCTGGGGTAGAGGATGTATTGCCCATTGTTGTGAGAGGTGGAGGTGTCTGAGGTCAGTAGTACAACACGGTGTTCCCACGTGCCATGTGGAATTTAAGTCCCTCTGCTCTCTTCTCAGCCTGGCCTTCTCTGATCAAAACAGATGGTTTCTTTCTCAAGCCCCAATTCCTTTGGCTGCTTGTAGAAATTGCTGCAAGGAAGAGTCTAACAGATCCGAAGGCTCCTTAGGGATGTGTGAAGAAGCCCCTTCCTCCACTACGCTGGCTTCATCTCGACACAGATGTGTGCCTGGTGCAGCTTCTGTGCCACCAGTCATTTAAGTCCCCTGGTTCTACGGTTCTGCGGGAGAAACCAGCTCGTTTCTTGCTAACAACCTCCTTGGGCATTTCTGTGTAATCGTCTGTCCTGTAGGTCACTTGCCATTTTGTACACTTATTTTCAGTTTACACCTTTCATTTTCGGGTCCTCAAACAGTTGGAATTTCTGGTTTTGTTCTTCCTGTTATTTAGAAAGGATTTGTATGGGAACTTTGTCTTTGTCCCACTGCTGCAAAAACGGACTCCCATTTTTCAAAGGCAACTGAAAACGTGTTCATATGGACTATACCAACAACCTTTGAAACGACAGCTGAGAGATGGCATGACCACAGGACAGTGGTCATGTGATATGTCCATACAGCTCTTAACCGTTTCACTACTTAACTACGTCTGTAAAAGCTGACACACATTTCTCAACAGCAGTTACTAAATAGTGCTTCTATGTACTTCACCTTAAGAGTGAAGCAAAGGTTTCATAATTTGTATTTCTCTTAAAGAACAAAATCAACCTAAGCGTGTGAATTTGAAGCACATAACCTCCATCAGAGTTCCTGCTTCATCAGCAGGACAAGAACAGAAGGAAGCTGTGGGTGACAAGTGACTATTCTGGTACAAACTATATACAGAATGTCCTTTCAGGAATTCACTGCTGTGAAGCCAAGTTCATTATCTGTGAGTCAAAGTGGAACCTTCAATTCAGCCTCTTTGGTCTCTATGAAGAACTTAATGCCCCATTCATATTGGTCTAATGTATTGTAATACAGTCATTATATTTATTATCCCAGAGAATTGCTACATACTTGCATTAACATATAGTAGATTCCAGCCATGCCGTGGGCTGCTCCAACATATTGCTTCCTGTGCCACTGATATAACAGGGGGCAGCGCTCAGTTTTCCTTTCTTCCCTTGACAAAGTCTTTCCTGACTCAATAATAGCGGCGACTACCTATAGAGACAAGGAGACATCGGAAATCAAAACAATTTACAAGATTAAGATTACAATCTTAATTTACTCTAAAAACATTAGTGTGTGGGAGAACACAGAGATATTATTTAATAACAAAATTTAAGCAGCCATTATCTAACTGTAAATTGAAGTATTTCTCCTGTCCTGTGCAACCATTCCCAAATAATCAACATGGAAACTTAATATTACTTACAAATATTCAGCCAATATCCCAGGCTTGTTACTACCTAACTCTTACATTTAAATTAACCCATATTTCTTATCTATGCTTTGCCATGTGGTTCGTGGCTTGTTACCTCACTTTCTACACATCTTGCTTCCTTGGTAGCTGGGTGGCTGGCATCTCTCTCTCACTCTACCCTTCTATTCCCTTCCTTAGTTTGGTTGTCCCACCCATACTTCCTGCCTGCCAATCAGCTTTATTATTAACAATGACAATAATACACATTCATAGTGTACAAAAAGATTGTTCCATAGCATCTAACAATTACTTTCATTTAATAAATTCAATCAAAGAGAAATCAGGAAGTAATGCTTGAGAGAAAACATGTTAAGAAGTCTACTTATGGAATTGAAGTTCTTAGTATGAAAAGTTGACTAAATTCTATAGAGCCTTCCTATTAAAAACTATCCCAAACATCTACTTGCTTCAAAGCTGTGACATTTTCTCTAACAGGCAGCAAGTACATCTCCAAGAGAGTGTATACACACTAGCTTCATTGATGAAGGGGGTGATGAGGAAATGTGGTCTTCTGTGTTATGGTCTAATGGAATGACTCTGTGGCAAAGACTCACTTTAGTAAAGTGCTGCATTTTAAATGGGCATCCAGCCCTCTGCCAGTCATCTAAGTTGTGGGAATGAGACGTGAGCAGGCATGAGGTGGACACCTTCTAAATGGAACCCTGACAAAGGAAGCTGTTTCTTTTCCCTTTCCAAGCAGGCTAAGGGTGCCAAACTAATTTGGTTGTGTGGATAGGGTATATGTAGAGGACAGCAAAATAGAACGAAATGAGTATGGGTACCCAATTACCATCACCTTACTTTAACCTTTGGAAGTTGAACTATGTAGTTCCAATGAAACACAACCTAACCAATATATATCACTGATTTTTAAAATACATTTGAGAAGAAAGGTAGGATTTTCTAAAAAACATCTTATGACATACTTTTTAAAAACTCAGTACCACCTACAAGCAGAGGCTGGGTATTAACACAACTGTATGCTGTCAGCTAGCTTTGAACATCAGTAGGTCCAGTAGGCCCACAATACCTCTTTAATAGCTGTCTCACCAACTGTGCCGGGGCCAATCTCTGTGTTCACGTAGAGTAAGGCATACAGGTAACCTGCCCGCCCATACAGCAGCTCATCAGGAAGCTCTGATTCTTGAGAGACAACAGTTCTATGCATCTGCAGAAGTCTAACCAACAAGACAAAGGATTATCCCAGAAAATGTCTAAAAATCAACTATGACTGAAAAATAACACCAAGTTCATAAAACAATCAAAACCTCTCTACTAATTTCTGTTTCAAACAACAAAATTAGGAACAAAAATATCCAAGTTAGAGATGTAGGTCAGTGTTAAAATGTATATAGGGTCCTGGATTCAATCTCCAGCTCTGAAAAAAAATCTTTCAGCTCCAAATGTCCACCTCCCTATTGCTCTAAAAAATACAGTAAAAACAGAGTTCACACTTTAAAATCTAGTATTAGAAGAAAGTGATGTAAAATCTAAGATGGAACTGAGAGACAGTTACTGCTTAGGCAAGACTCAGTCGCTCCATCTTTCAACAACATCAATGTCCTCATGTGCCAGATACTCTACCATATCCAAGGAAGGGACCTTGCTTTCTGCTTGTTCAAGAAGATTATACACTAACCACTGTAGAAATCTTCACAGTCCATCATCATTCCTCCTCACTGAAACTAAGAGCTAAAAACTGAACTCAGGGTTAGTTATTCTCAAACTATTTTCCTGGATGTGAACTCACTTTCATGCACTGAAGGCATTCAAAACTTGTTTAGAATGACTATTAAAGTCCCACTGAAATTAAGGCACACTCATGCATGCATAGGAAAAGAACACATGATCCCACCACTAAGACAAACATACTTTACTTTTCAGAGAGACCTGTTTGCAATTGCAAATTAGAAAATAAGTTAAATGTTGAACATCTTTGCTCAGTAATTCTTCAACAAAACATTTGGAGACATTCTCAGTTTTTAAAACTCACTTTGTGATGCATTCCTGGGACTCACATTCACTTTTGAGTTTATGATATATCACAGCGCCCACAGCAAGGGGCCCAGCATCTCCGCACAGGAAAGTGACTCTGCGACCACTCAGGTTTCGGAGTGTTCTCTTCACGTAGTCCAGGGATCGGAGCAGGTAGGTCTGGTCACCAGTGACCCGGTACAGCTGTAGGTACAGAAGCGCTATGCCTGGAAGGAGGCCCACCCCAAAAGAAAAGCATTACTACCTCCCTTTTACCTCAGGGAGGGGTTTGTAATTTGTGTAATCTGTAATTACACAAAACATCCTCTACAAAGACTACGTATTTAGAAATGGACAACATAAACAATAGCAACAAAAAGCATAATTGAAACTGCTGAAGAGACATAAAAATTAGGGTGGAAAAGGCCATGAAACAGGTGAAAATTTATCAATCTGTTAACTAGCCCAATGTGGTGAGTCAGCAATTTCCACTTAGAAAAGAATACACAGACACACTATTGCTCCATCTCCTCCCAGGTCTTGCTCATGCCCAGCTTATCCTCAGTCAAGCTAATGGAATTCTTTGCTTCTCCTCAAGTCATTTCCTTCTATGTGATTCCACAGTAAGTGATTATCTTTATGGATTTTCTGCCTCCTTTCTCATTTTTACATTTTCTACAGTGTTTCATTTTTTTTCTTTCCTCTTCAAGCAATCAGTAACCAATCAGTAAGTCAGACCCACACTCAGGGAACACCACGTGACCTGGCAGAACCGGGACAGCGGGGGCAGCCTGTCACCAACCTCTTCCAAAACAGAAATAGAAATCCGGAGCAGGTGTGGGGGCTCAAGTCTGTGATCCCAGCATCTGGCAGATGGACACAGCAGTCTCAGGAATTCAAAGATGTTCTCAGCTATATGACAGTGACTCGGAGGCCAGAGCAGGCTACACTAGATTCTCTGTCAGTCTTCCCTCACAATGGACGAGAGCCAGGAGTTCTGCTGAGAGCTCTTTGGAGAAACCCTCTAGAGAATGATTCACTCTGGAAGCATACTCTGACTCCTGAGCTATGGGTAAAGGGTGCTTGGATTTGATCAGCACATGCAGTGGGTCACACTGAACCCCACTAATATGTTCAATTAATATGTGTTAGTAAAAAAGAAGTCAGCATGACAGCTAAGTAAAAAAGGAATTAATATAAATAAAGCACACTGTGCAAGAGCGTACTGAAATAAATGTTGACAGTAACTAGGTCAAATAAGACATTCACTTAATCTAAAACTGAGGTTCTTTAATAGTCTACACTTCATCTAATTTACCTAATCATCTGATTTTTCTTCTTTTTATTTTAATTTTTAAATTTCTCTAAATATTTAGTGGCTTATTTCTTTAGTAGTTAATTCAGGGTACTTCACATCTTCAAGTTTATCTTAAACTTATTTCAAAATTACAATGACTATATGCCAATTTAAAAACTAGGGAATCTGTAAGATCTCATTTTCCTTTACCCAAACTACAAAGAACAGCCAACTCTATATCAAAATGGAGACAAGGAGGGTAGCCTTGGCCCATGCCCCATTATCCCTAAGAAAGAACCATTTACAGATGAAGAGACACAGTTCTAACCTTTGTCTCACAGATTTCTATAAATTGTAAGATAAGGTGAGTGGGTAATAAATCAGAACACCCACCTTGCCCAAATAGTAAATGACTCCATTTTGCTTTACCAATTTCTGTGACCTGATGCCTATGGAAAGCATGGAATCTGAGATGGTGGGCTTATAATACCAATTCTCCTCACAGGTCAACCTCTCCTATTTAGTAATGCCTTATAAAGAGGTTTGTATGCTGCTCTCTACACACTTTCTTGTCTTTTCTTCTCTGCCACTCTGAACATTATTTTGCCAACTTTTCACACATAAAAATTTCTTCTCAGGGTATACCCATTCCTTCTAGAAATATTTCCTTTCTAGAGAGGGGAGTGTTAAGGACAGAAGTAAACATCCCAACTCGTCTACAACATAATCCACCCCTGATCATTGTACAGCCTCCATAGAAAGAGGGTGATTTGAAAGGAAGGAAAGACAGAAGGAAGGAAGGAAGGACAGAAGGAAGGAAAGGAAGGGAGGAAGAGAAGGAGGGAGGAACGAAGGAAGGAAGGAAGGAAGGAAGGAAGGAAGGAAGGAAGGAAGGAAGGAAGGAAGGAAGGAAAAGAAAACTCTACCAATAAATGACACCAAGTCCCAGCAGTAAAACAAAAGTGACAAGAAAGACCAAGACATCATATCACTTCAAAAAGTTACTAATAAAACAGTAATGGTTCCCAATGAGAACGAACTGGAAGAAATCTCAGCAAAAAATTCAAAAGAATGATTATAGCTCTGCTTGAACAACTCAGAAAAGATATGAATACAGCCCAGGAGAACAAAAACAAAGAACTAATAAAATGAGGAAATCACTACAAAATATGAAAACAGAATTCAATAAGGAAATAGAATTGTTGGAAAAAATCATATTGAAATAAGCTAGAAATGAAAAAAACACAATAATCAAATTATCTCAGTGGAAAATTGCACTAATAGAATAAATCATGTGGAAAACACAGTATTGGTACTGGAAGACAAGGTAGAGGAATTGGATCACTCAGTAAAGGTCAATGATAATTTTTTAATATGTGAATGGAACATTGAAGAACTTTGGGACACCATAAAAATTTAGAATTACGGGCAAATAAGAAGAAGAATACATACCAAAGCCATAGAAGCTAATTGTAATAAAATTAGAGAAGAAAATTTCCCAAATCTATAGAAAAAGATGTTTAACCAGGAATAACAAACACATAGAACACCGGGGCCATAGAAAAACAGGCACATACATACACACACAGACCAGGACAGAAAATAAACAACACAAAACTTCACTATGACATATTATAGCTTAAATACTAGAAACATAAAGAAAGGGCATTGAAAGCTGGGAGAAGGATGTGGTCAAGTATCTTATACAGTTGGGCCCATTAGAATAATATTTGATTATTAGACAGAAAACTTTAAAGCCAGAAAGTCCTGGTAAGATGTATTCTAAATCTTGAAATACCACAACTGTCAATCCAGACTACTATGCTCAACAAAACTAGCTATTGAAATTGAAGAAGCTCTGCAAAGCAAGCAGAAGAGGTTAATCTAAGGAGGAGAAAAAAAAACACCATAAAATCAACAAAATGGCAAGTATTAGTACATATCTTTCAGTAGTAACTCTTAACATTAATGGTCTCAATCCACCCCACTCTCAAAAGAGGTCAGTGTACTGGATTAGGAAATATAATCCATCTTTCTTGCCTCCATGAAAATATCTCACTGTTGATGATCTAAATGGCCAATAGCTAGGCAGGAGGAAGTATAGGTGGGAGAGCCAGAGAGAAAGTACTCTGGGAAGAAGAAGGGTGGAGTCACCAGCTAGACAGACAGAAAGCAAGACATACAAGAGGGCAGGTAAAAGCCAAGTCATGTGACAACATGTAGACTGATAAAAAATGGGTTAATTTAAGTTGTAAGAGCAAGTCAGTAACAAGCCTAAGCTATCAACTGGGCATTTATGATTAATAATAAGTCTCTGTGTGATTATTTGGAGCTGGCTGGTGGGACAGAAAATTCCACCTACAGTAGATAACTTCAATACCCCATTCTCACCAACACACAAGCCATCCAGAGAAAACAACAGAAAAACACTAAAATTAAATAGAATAACAAATCAAATGGACCTAACAAACTACAGGACATTCCACCCAAACACTAAAGAATATATATTCTCATTAGCAGGCTATGAAAAATTTTCCAAAAATGGCCCTATATTTAAACACAAGCAATTACTGATAAATATAGAAAAACTGAAGTAACATCCTGTAGTCCCACTGACTACAATGAGATAAAGCTAGACATCAACAGCAACAGAAACCACAAAAAGTATAGTCTCATTGAAATTAAACAACACACTATTGAATGATAAATAGACCACTGAAGAAATCAAGAAAGAAATAGAAAAATTCCCAAAATTTAATGAAAATTAAAACAAAGCACACCAAATTCTTTGGGGCAAAGTGAAGCCAGTCCTAAGAGGAAAGTTTTTAGTGGTAACTGCCTACATAAAAATAATTTGAGAGATAGGTCCCCAGACACATTCCCCTGCCTGCTTGCCTGTTTGTCTATCACCACATTCACCAACCTACCTAGCAATGACACTTCATGCAGTCTGACCTAGAACTCCAGGAAGTCACTTTAACCACACCCCATCCGGTACCATGTGGAGTCTGACCTGAAAATCCAGGTAGCTCCCACAGACCAATTTCTCCACCTGCTTTCTACTCACCTATCCACAGCATGACCTGGCACTGGTCTTGCATGAATTCTGACCCAGAATTCCAAATAGGACCCCCAGACACATTCTGCTCAACCGCCTACCTATCAGCCATCCTACTTACCATGGTACTAGAACCGTGTGAAATCTGACCTGGAACTCCAGGTAGAAGACCCCAGAAACAATCTATAAACCCACCTACCAAGAGTCCCCAGGACCAATGTAGCATTCTGAGTCCTTGGCCCAAATAAGTCACCAAATCTGGCTTCTACTACAACCACCTCCACTTGTGCCTAACCCCTGTGGAGAACCTGTAGAATCCAGTGAGCTCTCTACAAATTTCTAAGGATCACCAGAGAGAATCTCCAAGCTGACACAATATCTGTGTGAATGCTTGGACTCCAGTTAGTAGAATTGTTTAGGAAGGATTAGAACATGTGGTCATGTTGGAGATGGTATGTCACTGGGGTGTACTTGGAGGTTTCAAAAGCCCATGCCAGGCCCAGTCTCACTGTCTCTCTACTACCTGCCTATGGATCAGGATGTAAGCTTTTAACCTCTGCTTAGTGCCATACCTGCCTGCCTGCCACCATGCTCCCTATGACGATGATCATGAACTAACCCTATGAAACTATAAGCAAGTCCCCAATTAAATGATTCTTTCTATAAGTTGCCTTGGTCATGGGGTCTCTTGGCAAAAGAACAATAGCCGTGGGATGACTCATCCCTAGCAAGCTTGAGGGCCAGCTGGCCCAAACAAGTAAAAAAGATACTTTCTGAGAGCCAACCTGGGTCTGCCTAAGGGCCTTAGTAACAGTAGCTGAGACATGATCTGGAAATGACCTGGACCAATGAGAGGCAGCCATGTCACACCAGCAGGTGCATATTCATCAGACATTCCCCCAGGGTGGGGTGGAGGGTATATAAGGCTTGCCTCTTCCTGAATAAACTGACCTTGTTGTTTCAACATTCTCCCAGAGTCTGTGTTGTTGACTCTGTGCCTACTTGGCCCCCTCCCCCAAAGGGAACAACAACACAGGACCCTGTCACAAACAACTAAGGTACTAGGGATTGGGATATTGCTGTGACAATACTGACCACGCTATTGTTTAGAGCAGTAGTTCTCAATCTATGAGTGGTGAACCCTTTGGGGGTACAAACGACCCTTTCACAGGGGTCACATATCAGATATCCTGCATATTAGATATTTATTTACGTTGTGATTTATAATAGTGAAATTACAGTTATGAAGTAGCAATGAGAATAATTTCATGATTGGGGATCACCACAACATGAGAAACGGTATTAATGGGGTGCATCAGTGGGAAGGTTGAGAACCTCTGATTTAGAGGAATGTGGAAGACTTTGGGACTTTGGATTAGGAAAACAGTTGAACACTGTAAGTAGGTCTTAACAGGCCACCCTAGTAGGAGTTTAGAAGGCAGTAGTGCTGACAGCATTTTGGGCTATGGGGGCCCAGCTCAAGAGGTTTCAGATGGGAATAATAGCAACTGGACTACAGAACATGCTTGGAATATTTTGGCAAAAATTTGGCTGCTTTTTGGCCTTGTTCTAAAAATTTTCCAGAGTTCAAATTGAAGAGTTTGGAGTAATAGCAATGGCAAAGGAGATTTCAAAACAACTTAGTATTGACTGTTGTATGCTTATTAGTAACCATTTTTATGCAGATCTGTAATGAAAAAGAGCAAGCAGGCAAATAGAAACAATAAAATGTCTACTTTGAGGAGAAAAAGAGTACTAGGTAATGTAATACTGGGACTAAATTCTGTGCTCAAGGAGTTAAGTTTAAAGAAATGCCTGAAGCTAAATGAAGTTGTGCCCTCGGGGTGAAATCCCACCCAGGCTATCCTGTTTTCTATGAAATGAAAAGGCCAAGGGATTTCCCCAGCCTAAAAAATATTAACACGTTAAAGCTTATGGGAAAGGTCATTTAAAAAGGAGGCAATGTTCTAGCCCCAGAAAGCAGCAGAATTTGGCAGCTTGGCTAAATGATTCTGGATTTAAGGATACAAGTATAAAGGGGTTTGGAATCTTCCTCCACAGTTAAGGTCAGGTGTGTGGCAGAGGAGTCCCGGCATGGAGGCCCAGAGAGGCATGAAGCTGTGAACGTGCATTGGAGACCCCAAGTTGTTGCAGGTGCCAGAGCCATGGGATACCTGCCAAGGAGAACTGAATATAGAAAGTGGATACAGCTCCAGAGAGAGAAGTGTGTTGTATTCAGTAAAGCTGGAAGGAGTGGGAGATCTGAAGAGTCCTAAGAGCCTCTAGATATCAGACATAGAGATGTAGAATTTGGAATTTGCCCTGCTTGGTTTCAGTATTTCTTTGATCCAGTGTTTCTTCACTGTGTCCCCTTTCTCCCTTTTGGAATAGTAACACATATTCTATGTCATTGTATGTTGGATGTATGTGATCTGATTTTTGCTTTTACAAGGGGTTAAAGTTAAGAGTTTGCCTTAAGTATTAGAAGACACAATGAAACAGCTAATGAAATTAAAGAGAAGGTACATAAGGAAAATAAATGTCTGAGCGATGCCCAAGAAAACACAAATATAAGGCTGATGGAAATTACAAAAACAATCCAGGACTTTAAAACAGAATCCAGTGAATAAATAGAAACACTGAAAAAGACTCAAGCCAAAATGAAGATGAAATGGGACAACCCATAACTCAACTAGAAAATTCAAAGGAAAGCCTTACAAGTAGAATGAATCAAGCAGAAGGCAGACAGACTGTCAGGACTCAGAGATAAGGCAGAAGATCTAGTTCAAAAAGCAAAGGATATAAAAAATTAAAAAACACATAGGAAAGGAGCAGAGCAAACCTTCAAATGACAAGAATAAATGAGGGAGAAGAACCCCAAATCAATAGTATAGGCAAGATTTTCAGTAAGATCACAGAAGAAAATTTCACCCAATCTAAGAAAAGATATACCCATGCAAGAAGCACATAGGACACCAAATAGACAAAACCAGAAAAAAAAAACACCCCAAAGCATATCATAGTTAAAACCCTAATAATATAGAACAAAGAAAGAAATATTAAGAGCTTCAAGAGAAAAAATACAAATGACATATGTAACACGAATCCTAAATGGTCTTATAATAAAAACCCTGAGCCAGATATTGGGGTAAATGCTGAAAGATCAGAGAGACAAAGGAACAAGCCACTAGAGAAACTTCTCACCACTACCAAATCCTCAGGCTGAATGGAGGGCGAGATCCTATCTTCACGAATCCTCTGACTGAATCCTTCTGAGTCCTCAGCAGAAAGGGCTTCTAGTTCCTGTCTCCTCACACCTTACATGCCTTTCTCTGCCCAGCTATTTCACTTCTTTCCTAGTGCAAATACTGGTAGCAAAGGCATGAAATCTCAAGTGCTGGGATTAAAGGCCTGTGACTCCCAAGTACTGGGATTAAAGGTATGTGCCACCACTGCCTGGCTCTATTTCTCTCCTAGACTGAATCTATAGGCCTTGAACTCACAGAGATCTTTGCCTCCTGAGTGCTAGGATTAAAGGTATGTGCCACCATTTCCTGCCTTCTATGTTTAATCTAGTGGCTGGCTTTGTCCTCTGATCCTCAGGCAAGCTTTATTTGATACACAATATATCACCACAGACATATAAAGGAAAAACCCATCAAAATAACAGCTGATTTCTCAGTGGAAACTATGAAAGTCAGAGGAGCCTGAAGCAACAGATCCCAAGTCATAAAAGACTATGACAGATAACCTAGAGTAATACCCAGCAAAACTACCTGTCATAGGTGAAAGAATGAAAAACTTTCCATGATATAAACAGCCTAAACAAATGTATGTCCAACAAACCAAACCTAAAGGAATTACAAGAAGTATTGAATTCAGGCTGAAGAAAGGGATGAGCAAAGGAGAAAGACCATAGACAGATATAGGATGCCATAATTCCTAAAACCAAAGTACCACCGAAAACATAACACCAAAAGTCAGCAACACAATGATGGAAACTAACACAAATATTTCAATACTGACTTTAAATATGAATAGACTCAATTCTCCAATCAAAAGACATAGCCTGCCTGAATGGACCAAGAAACAGAATCAATGTATCTATTATCTACAAGAAACATACCTTAGCTTTAAAGATAGAAACAATTTTAAGAGGAAAAGGGTGGCTAAATGTACTCCAATCAAACATGTCTAGAAAATAAGCATGCATTGCTATCCTGATGTCTGACAAAATAGACTTCAATTTCAAATTAATCAGAAAAGTTAAAGAAAGACACTTCATTATAATTAAGGAAACAATTAACCAAGAAATTATTTATCCTCAACATATATGCACCAAACTCTAGTGCAACCAATTTCATTAAAAATGGAAATTAAATGGACAATTATAGAGAAAGAAGTCAAACTATCCCTGTTTCCAGAAGATAAGGACTATACATTAAAAATCCCACAAATTCTACCAGAAAATTTCTAGAAATGACAAAAAAATTAAGCAATGTGGCAGAATACAGAAGCAATTTGAACAAATCAGTAGCCTTTCTATACATCAACAACACACAAAGAAAGAGATCATGGACACACTACCATTCACAATAGCCTCAAAGAAAATAAAATATCTAGGAATGAACCTACCAAAGAAGTGAAACCTCCACAATGAAAACTTCAGGTAAGAGAGCTCCAGCAATAGCTCCATCCCACACCATGCAGCTAGGGCTGGTGGAACTCAACCAAATGTAGCCCACGCTTTCTAGCTCAAGCCCTTGAGAGGATTCCAACAATACCTGCCCACTAACCAGGAGCCCAGAAGTACCAGGCAGTTGGGCACTATTATGATCTCTTTGTGAGGAGAAAGCATGGTCCTATCCGGTGTCATGACAGACTGAGTGGGACAAGGAAACCCACACGCAGGCCTGGGGCGGTCTGCCATGGGCTCTGAGGAGAAAACACGAGTCCACCCTGCACCTTGCTGTGCCAGGCAGAATGGCACTATTATGGTAAGCAAACGTATGGTGTGGTATGGGAGAAAGAGGCAAAATGGCTCCTGTCCTGTGGACAGAGGCATATCAGAAGAGGTAAAAGTGGTGAGGAGGGGGCTGACATGGGTGGCTTGATTGCTGCCCAGGACCATAGTGAGGTCTGGGCCTGGGCTGCTGCAGGGGCCCATGTCTGGGTTCATGGCCCTGATGCAGCCACATTTTCTGTTGATGTTGGTGGCTCCTGATAACACCAAAGGCTGAAAATATAGGACTGTACAAAGTTGGCCCCATCCTTCACTGGCTATAATACTAGGGAGAACTGGTCCTGCCCCTCACCAGCTGCAGCACTTGGGAGAGCAGGCCCTGCACCTCACTTGTTGGAGGTGTGGGTGAGCCAGCCCCAAAGCTGTGAGCATGGGAGAACTGTACCCACTATGTGTCTGTTATGTGGCAGTATAGGCAAGAAAGAGATGTACCCCTTACCCTTCTCCCTTCTCTGCCTGCAACAGATGAGGGAGCCAACCCTCCCTCTTACCAGCTGCAGCACTCAGGAAAGCAGGCCCTGCTCCTCACCAGGGCAGCACAGTAGAATTGACCCTGTTGGCAGAGGCAGGGGTGAGCTGGCCTTAAAGGTGTGAGAGTGGGATAGCTGGCCACACCCCCTCATCAGCCATGTAGTGGAGAGAGCCAGGAAAAGATGCCCTCCCCACCTTGCCCCTGCCCCCTGTGATGGGCAAGGGAGCTGACCCTCCCCCTTACCAGCTGCAGCACTCAGGAAAGTGGGCCCTACACCTCACCTGGGCAGCACAGCAGAGCTGAACCTATTGACAGGGGTGCAGGTGAACCACCCCTGAGACCGTGAACATAGATCTGGCCCTGCCCCTCATCTGCCATATGATGGTGTGGGTGGGAAGAGATGTCCCCCTCACCACCTGTGTCACAAGAACAGAAAAGCTGTCCTTGCCCCTGCACCAGATGCAGCACTTGGGAGAATGGCCCCTGCACCTTGCCTGGGCAACAAAGTAGAGCTGGCACTGATTGTCTAGGTGTGGGAGAACCGACCCTGAGGGTGTGAAAGCAGGAGAACTGGCCCTGTCCCTTGTTCATTGCTACAAGGGTGACCTAGCCAGGGCAATGCTAGAGAGCTCACCCTGGTGGTAAAGACAGGGGAGAGCTGGCAGACTGACCAACCCTGTAACTATCCAGGCCCAGAACCAGGATTATGAATTGGCCCACCTCAACATCCACCCCATTTATGATCTGCAGGAGCATGTGAAGGGGCCAGTTCTGGAGACCCAAAGCTGCAGGATCTCCATGGCACAGGACAACAACAGGATATGCAAGAAGAGTCCCAGTGAAGGCCCAGCATTGATAGTGTAGCAGAAACTAGAGGTCTCAAAGCAGACCAATGACTCTTTGCACTGAACACTTGCAAGATATAGGGACAAAAGAGTTTACTGCATGACTGTGCTACACTACAGCTTCCATGATGAGATTTTTCCTTTTTTCCATTTTTTTCTTTTAAATTTTATTTTATTTGTGGGGGAGGGTTGCAAGGGAAGATGGTGGATACTAAGGATCGGGGGAAATTAATCTGATTGAGACACATGATGTGAAAGACACAAAGAATAAATAAAAATAAAGTAAAAAAAAACAACTTCAAACTGCTGAAGAAAGAGGCATGTTCATGGATTTATAGAATTAATATTGTAAAAATGACCATTTTTCTAAAAAGCTGTTTACAGACTCAATATAATCCCTATCTCACTCAACACAGAAATAGAAAAAAATCTATTCTAAAATTCAACTAGAACCACAGAAGACTAAGGATAGCCAAAACAATCCTGAACAAAAAGAATAATTCTGAAGGGATTACAAAACATTATGATACTGGTCCAAAAACAGACATGTAGACCAATGAAATAAAACCGAAGACCCAAACATGAGTACATGTAACTTCAGCCATTTATAGTTGACAAAGATGCCAAAAACATAAGCCGAAGAGAAGTGGTGCAGAACAACTGGACATCCACATGCAACAGAATGACATTAGACCTGTATCTATCACCTTGAACAAAATCTAACTTTAAATGGATCAAAGACCTTAATGTGAAACCTGAAACATTGGAACTGCTAGAAGAAAACATTAGCAATACCCCACTAAAAACTCAGTCAAAAGATCATGAATGGGAAGGCTATAGGCCCTAGGAATAATGTACTATTTTGATTTCACTAGATGGTCATATTTTCAAAGTGCCTTATAAAGATTTATGTTTGTGTAAATAGATCTGTGCTGATGTTAACCTGGATTGAGAAGCTTTTTGTTTATTTATCTGCAGTGAAAAATGCAGAGACTCGTAACTGATCAAAGTGCCGAGAATAAGTAACTGTCAGCATTCAGGTTGAGATAGGTTATCTATAGCAAACTCCTCCCTTCCACGTCTGAGGAAACATCACAGAAGATGATGCTGAAAGAATGTAAGAGCTAGAGAGCTAGAGGATGGGGAGGAGTTATGAAATGCTGTCTTCTGGAGATGACGTGGCTATTTCATACAGCAACTCACGGCAGCTTTGGTCGCCTGCACAACACCTCTACATGATGAAACCAGCCCAAACTCCAGCTGGTTGATTGGTTGATAGATGGGGAAGGACTGCCCTGGGTCACTTTGCAGATGTGGTGGCTGCTGGTAGACTGTCCTTGCCCTAATGGTTGACCCTGAACCCATGCACAGATACTCAACATGAATTTGACTCAGGGGGTATTATCATTATTATTAATAATATAAAAGAATACATGGAGTTGGGAGGAAGATGGGTTTGGGGTCCTGGGGAGTTGGAGAGAGGAAGTAGGGGGTATATATGATCAAAATATGTTGTATGCATGTATAAAATTCTCAAAGAATAAGTAAAAATATTATGTTAAAGCTAATAAGGAAAGTCTCTAAATTTGTACGTGAATTACTAGCATGATTGTCAGCCTTTCCTGTAATTCCAGAGAACAAGGTCTGTTCTTTTACATACCTCATATACATAGCTATGAAAATGTTCTGACTACCTGGTAGTGTGAAGTAGCCCATTAGATATTGTAGGCCTGGGGCACTTGGAGCTGCCCACTCCCTAATTTAGAACTTGTACAATCAAGGTCTAAAACTAATTATTAGTCAAAAGAATGAGACTTGAGTCATACCATTAACAGATAATTATCTAAACCTTCTTCCAGGAGCCCTAAACCTAGGAGGATTACTAGCTATTGGACATCCTCATAAAGGACAAAAATAGCCCCATGTCCCTTTCTCCACTAGTCTCTTTTCTCCAAACAGACTGCCAATACCCTGAAGGTGAAAAGGCCCTCAGAAAAAGCTATCTGTTCTAGAAATAGTGTAAATTTGGCCTAAAACACAGGTTGCACACTGACCACTTTGTCCATTGTTCACTCGGACCCTTTAACAATAGGTTATACTACAAAGTGATTCCTGTGGCCACTATCCACTTTCATCCCCTTGACAACACGCTCCACTTTAATCTGTAATAAATACTTGCTATTTCCTAAACTATGCTCTGTATATCTCATCTGAGTTCCTTCATTATAGATCATGGGAACCAGGAAGAAAAGATCCCAGTGTTAGAACAACAGCAAAAATGTAAAATTAGTTAAGGCAAGTTAATTTTGAGATCACACTTTTTTTGTTCTGAATTATATGACTTTTTGTTTAAATGATATAATAAACAGATCTATCATTAAAATAAAATATTTATGTATATAAATAATTTAATTAAAATTATTTGAATCAAATTAAGTATAACCAACAAGGTAATTATTTATGAAGCACACCAGATACACCATTTCATCACAACTTGTCAGAAAGAAAAATATAACGACAGACCCAACAAAACAAATCATAAGGTAGACCTTTTCTTGTCACACATTTGCATAGCTGTGTATGAGGTTAAATAATGCTATAAAATATACTACATATTAAAGATCAAACCTTCAGACAGTATTTCTTCAGAAACAAAATTACAAGACAGCTCATAATAAAACTGTCTAATGACTCAAGAGTATAAATGTCACCATTTTAAAGTAGGAGAAAATGTCAAAGTCTCAGCTTATATACACTAGTTCAGGAATGGAACATAATGTACTCCACCTGTCCAGCCAGTATACGCAGAGCAATCGTGAGGATCAGCTGTCTTCAGTCCTTCTTCCATTTGCTGAAGAAGATCTTTGATTTTGGTCTGGATACGCTTTGTGAAGTTAGGAACAATCTAAAAATTAAAGGAAGAAATAAATTAAATTGTACAAGAAGAGAACTTCATGGAAGCAGTGGAAAGCTGCTCTGGACACAACAGAAAAAATGGCCTTATTTGGCACATCTCAGGTACCCAGAGTCTATTCTGGCTTTTTGGAGTTAATGTTTTAATGAAACAATGCCATATACGATACGGATTACCATTCACAAATAGTATCATAAAGAATAATTTATAGAAATCAAGGACAGAGAAGAACAGAAAAGCAAAGGAACAAAAGATCTGACTACACAAACATTTTTGATCATATAAAGAACATAAGAAAAACTGGGTGATAGTAGTTCAGATCGCCAACTTGACTTGATTTAGAGTCACCTAGGAGACATGCCAATGAGTGTGTCTGTGAGGACAACTCTAAACAGGTTTAACGGAGAGGAAACCTACCCTAAGTGTGGGTGGCACCAACCCAGGAACTAGGTTCCGTAACTAGGTTCGAAAGGGAAAAGGAGAAAGTCAGCTGAATGCCAGCGTTCTTCTTGCTCCGTGACCGAGGACTCAATGTGACAAGCCATCTCAAACTTTCACTCTCCCAGAACATGTTCTTGCCATGATTCTTAAAGAAAAATAGCAAACAAAGCCTGACGTGGTAGGTGAAGACAAAGAGCTCAGTGCCGGTTTTAGCTATATAGTAAGTTCAAGGCTACCCTGGGCTCTGCCAGGCCCTGCCTCAAATTAAAAACGACAAACAAATAAAAGGCTCCTCCTGTCCCATCCACTGTCCGACTATCCCCTTTTGGTCAGGGACTGCACACCCACAAACTCTCAAGGTCCTTTCAACCCATGTGCCATTGGACAACCTCGGTGAGGTCAGAGACTGTATGCCCACCAGCTCACACATGCACTTGGGACATCCCAGTGAGACCAGATAATGTACCCACTCACCTAGTAATTTCCACCACCCCCACATCCCATCAGACCAAGCCTTTGAGGCCAGAAATGCTTGCCTGTACCTGGAGTCTCACCAATCCATAGAGCCTTGAAACACCCCCATGAAAAGAAACCTGGTCCCCTGGCTCACACTGATCTGTGCCCCATCAACAAAGATTCCGTTGAGGTTCGAGACTATTCTACAACTAACTAAGCAAGATCATTTAGCTGTAACTACAGCTACTTACCTACAAGTAAACACTCAACAATTTCTCTACAACTTAATTTCACATAGTACCTAACCAAGCCAAAAGAAGCTAAGTCCACAAAGAACACAAAGCACAAACACACACTGAACACAGAAGTGCCAGGAACTCATTCAAAAAGGTAAGAGGAACCCACATGCAGAATAAGTTCCAAATAGAAGCACCACCCAGAAAAAGTCTGAACCAAAGACAGAGCAGAGCCAAAACCAAATCAGGAGTAAGGGCCAGAAATGGAACACGACATGGACACTCATCCAGAATAGTCCTTAGAAATAGAGAATATAATAAGTACGAGACCATCCAACACAGAGGAACTCCTGGCAGTGAGTCAAGACTTCTAGGAAGTAGAAAAAGAATATGCAGAATGTCAGGTAAAACCAAGCAATCAGGGGTCCTACTGCTGGAGTCAGTAAGTTACCCTAGGGGAAGGTCTAGTGATACGTCATGGTACCTTGAATATGGTTTGAATATGGAAAATGACAACTTAACTAGTCTTCATTACAAACATACCCACCTAAAAGAAGAAATGATACCTAACAAATAACAACCAAATAACAAATTCCTGAGTAAAAGTCCCAGTGCATAAAAACAGCTGCAAACAAGACACCAGAGGATGGGAAGATCCCCTGTGCTCACAGACAGGTAGAATTAATAGAGTAAAAATGGCCATCCTACCAAAAGCAATCTACAAATTCAGAATTCTAAGATAATTTTTCATAGAAACTTAGAAAACAATTTTTAACTTCATATGGAAATACAAAATTGAGGATGGCTAAACAATCCTGAATAATAAAAGAACTACTGTTCAGTATTGCTATCCCTGACCTCAAACTGTACTATGGAGATATAGTAATCAAAACAGCACGGTATTGGCATAAAAACAGACATGTTGATTACTGGAATCAAATTGAAGACCCAGATATGAATCCTATGGACAATCAAGACCCAGATATGAATCTTATGGACATCTGAGGTTTGATAAAGAAGTACATAGTGAAAAAAAAGACAGCATCTTCAACAAATGTTGCTTGCCAAACAGGATGGCTGCATATAGAAATATGCAAATAGACCAATGCTTATCACCATGCACAAAACTCAACTTCAGATAGATCATAGATCTCAACCTAAGGTCAGATATACTGAACCTGATAGAAGAGAAGAAAGTGGCAAATAGTCTTGAACTCATTGGCACAGGAAAGGGATTTCTGAACAGGACACAATATCACAGGCACTAAGAATAACAATGAATGATACTTCATGAGGTTGAAAAGCTTCTGCACAGCATTTGGACAATGCAGCAGCTTACAGAATGGGAAAATATCTTTATCAATTATTCATCTAATAGGTTGGTATCTAAAACATATAAAGAAAAATTGAACATTAAGAAAACAACTGAATTAAAAAATGAGATACATAATTAACCAGAGATTTCTCAAAGATGAAACACAAATGACCTAAAAACACTTAAATATTCAACATCTTTAACCACCAGGGAAATGCAAATCAAAACCACATTTTATGTTACACCAGTCTGATGGCCAAAATCAATAAACAAATGATAGCAGATGCT
Organism: Peromyscus eremicus; assembly: GCF_949786415.1. Taxonomy (NCBI): domain Eukaryota; kingdom Metazoa; phylum Chordata; class Mammalia; order Rodentia; family Cricetidae; genus Peromyscus; species Peromyscus eremicus. The sequence goes on from NC_081418.1 coordinate 73,216,078, forward strand.
GATGAGAATGCAAGAAAAATGTAAGACTTACTTAAAACAATCTTGAGCAATAAGCAATGCTGGAGGGATTACCACTCCAGATATCAAGTTATATTATAGAGCCACAGTAATAAAAATATCATCTTATTGCATAAAAACAGACATACAGACCAATAAACAAAATAGTGTATGTATACACATAACTACAGCCACCTGATATTTGACAAACATACACTGGAGAAAAGATAGCATCTTCCAAAAATGGTTCTGGGAACACTGGATGTCCACATGTAGAAGAATGAAATTAGACCCTATCTATCACCATGCACAAGCCTAACTCCAAATGGATCAATGACTTCACTGTGAAACCTGAAATACTTAAACTCCTAGGGGGAAAAACACACAAACAAATGAACACTATAGGCACTACCTTACATGAAACAGGTGTAAGAAAGGACTTTCTGAATAGGACTCCATTTGCCCAGGAATTGAGGCCAACAACTGACAAGAGAAACATCACATAACTAAAAAGCTTCTGGAAAGTTAAGGAAACAAGCAAGCAAGCAATAAAGAAGCTCACAGAGTGGGCAAGAATCTTTGCCAGCTATACAGCTGACAGAGGATTAATATCCAGAATGTACAAAGAACTCTAAATATTGTAGAATATTTCTTTATACTGTGTCAATATATGTCACTATGATTAGTTTAATAAATAATTTAAAGCCAATAGCTGAACAGGATAAGGTTAGGTAGGAGAGCCAAACTGAGAATGCTGGAAGGAAGAAGGGCAGAGTCAGGAGTCATCAGCAGACTTAGAGAGAAGCAAGATGGGCATTCCATACTGAAAAAAGGTACTAAGCCACGTGGCAAAGCACAGATAAGAAATATGGGTTAATTTAAAATGTAAGAGTTAGTTAGTAACAAGCCTGAGCTATTGGCCGAGCATTTATAATTAATATTAAGACTCTGAGTGGTTATTCAGAGCAGCTGGCAGCACAGGAAAACTCTGCCTACAAAATACAGAGAATAAAAATAAATAAATCAATTAAAAAACAGACTATGGATCTGAATAGAGTTCTCAAAAGAATAAATAAAAATGACAAAGAAATATCTTTAACATGTTCATTGTTCTTAGCAACTAGGGAAATAGAAATTAAAACAACTTTGAGATTTCATCTTACCCTAGTCAGTACAGTTAACATCAACAAAACCACCTACAACAAATGCTGGAGAGGATGTAGGGAAACAGGAACCCTCAACCACAGCTGGTGGGAGTGCAAACTGATGCAACCACTATGAAAATCAGGGTGGAAAAATCTCAGAAAGCTAACAATAAATCTCCCATATGACCCAGTTAGGCCACTTCTTGGCATATGCCCCAAGGACTCCACATCCTACTCTATAGATCCTTGCTTAACCATGTTCATTGCCACTCTACTTAAAATAGCTAGGGAATGAAAATAACCCAAATGTCCTTAAACCAATGAATGTATAATAAAAATGGTCTATATACAAGATGGACTACTATTCAGCTATAAATAAAAATGGCATTGTGACATTTGCAGATAAGTGGATAGAGCTAGAAATAGGGGGTGCAATAGTGGCACTCAAATTTTAGAGGAAACCAACAGTTGTCTAAGTGAACTTAAGGCCTGTTCAACAGGTGGGAAATCATGACTAGTACTGGAAATCCTGGAAACTACTTGGGAATAGTGAAGTCATGGATCTTCAGAGAGAGACTACTACCACTTTACTAAACGAGCATAATTCCTAACTGCATTCTGAATATTTATCCTTACACTCACAGATAGCTCCCACCTGTTATCAAAGAAGCTTCTTTGAAGCAGATGGAGAGCATTACATAAAGCTGTAACTGGTCAAAATGTGGAGAATAACTGGTTATGAAGTCCTAGTCCTCATGGATATGCACATCCCAACTCCTGTGCCTAAGGCTCATAGAACATCATGGGATAAGAGAAGGAAACATTGTAAGAGCCAGAGGAACAGGGAATCTGCTGTGAGACTGTGTTACAGAGCCAAAAACAGAGTTCAGATACCATTGTTTTGACCAGGAGCAGGGGAGATAGGGTAAAAGTCATGTCTTTCAAGTTGTGTATAGAGGTCAGAGAAACAGCAAGAAGGCCCAGTGTCAACACAAAACACAGTTCTCACCTCAAAAACAGTAAGAGATCATTTATACTAGAGCCAAATATGAGTGGCCATGGCCCGGGGACACAGCTTCAGGTTCCCTCAAATACTATGTCCCACTGCAGAAATGTTAATGTGGGATTTTTATTAGTTACAGAACACAGTTATAAATCAAAGTATTTATCAAACACCTCAGAGTAGAGGTCATAGGCAGACTGATTACAATAAAGAGGGGGAAACTCTTAGCTTTTAGATTGATGAAAGCCAGTGGTCTGCAAAAAAACATGTTGTAAGGTTTCTTTTCCTGCTGTAAACTTCAGTTCACACTTTCCATATTAGCTAGGCATCACAATTTGTGTGTGTAAAGGCCAAATTCTGCTTGGTGTCCCACAGTTCTAGGAAGGCTCATCTAGGGTCAGGTAAAGGGGATGACTGAGCAAGGAAGTAGACAGTAGCAGAGAGAAAAATTTGGTAAAAGCTTTAATAGAAAAATCTCTGGATCCTATCATCAAATCTACAGGACATAATGATCAAGATATGAGGTTTTACTTTTTCCTCTATATCTTGTAACCAGATGTTTTCTGTCCCGACTACCTGTTCTCAAACACCCAGAAGCCGCTTCCCAAATTACCACACAGAGGCTTATATGAATTATAAATGCTCAGCTGATTACTCAGGCTTGTTACTAGTTAACTCTTACACTTAAGGTAACTCATAAGTCTTATATATGTTTAGTCACATGGCTTGGTACCTTTTCTCGTATGACATTCTCATCATGCTTTTCTGAGTTTGTCAGCAACTCTCTGACTCCACCTTTCTTGTTCTCAGAATTCCCCTAGTCTGGCTCTTGTGTGTAGATGAAATTCTAAAGTCTTAGTAAATAAGAAATGCAGAACCAAATACAGAGTTAAAGCCTAAGAGATCAGACCACTAGTGAAGCCCAAGACTACCTTTAGCTCACCAGTTGCTGCCGTCTCTTCCCCTAAGAGAGAGACCTTCTCCTGTGTGACTTGTCTTTTTACTGCCTTTCTGTTCTACCTTCTCATTGGCTCTAAACCCAACCACATGATTTCCTCATCACTGCCTGTCTATACAGACCTCCAGGTTCTCTGGTTGGTACTGGGATTAAAGGTTAGGGTCACCGCTTGGCTGTGTCCTTGACTACGCTGAGACTCTGCCTGCCATGTGATCGGATTAAGGGCGTGTGCCACCACCAGACTTCTGCTAAATGGCTTGCTTTTAGCTCTGATCCCCAGGCAATTTTATTTATTAATATACAAATAAAATCCCATTTCAGCACAAATAAAATATCACCATACTTGTGCTCAATCTCTTCATCAGCTTTTTATTAGCAAATGACAGTAATACATCATATTTACAGTATAGAAAAGGACTGTTCCACAGCAGTATCTGACATAATATTTATATGTGAGATATAGTATGTGTTTTATATATCAATTTAAAACACAGTATAGCCTAAGAAAGTAGAGGTAATGCATGAGTGGCATAGCTAACAACAGCCAACCCTCTGTATGTGTTACATACTCCTTCACCAGAATGCATGCTCAGTTCCCCCATGTCTACAGTCATCTGTACCCTATCAAGGACTTCATTTGTTTGGAAGAACTTATTATTTTAAATATTAGTTTTTCTGTTGCCCAGTATGATTTTATATCTATAACTTCACGTGGAGTGGCTAGCTTTCATTTTTATGAGCAATTGGTATTTGATACTACATTATTATAATTCCTACTTTTGGGTACTAAATTGATTTGTTTTATTACCTTGCTATTACACAAGATTTTAGTTTCAGGAAGTAAATGGACAGTTATATCACAGGAGAAATTAGGTTAAAACAGTATTTAGAATTATTTTCTTTTAACAAAATTGTCTTTCCCCGTGTACTAAGCATGACCAACAGTAGTAGAAAATAGGTCAGACCTCTAGAAATCTTAACTTTATAGGCCCTGCATAAATAAAAATTATTTTTATCTTAGTTTCTTCCTATCTTTTTGTAGTAAAATATGAATTTATTGAATTAATATTTAAACCCTTACTAAATGTACTATAGAACAATTTAAATATTCAATCAAGAACTATCAACTTCTAAGATCTAAACACCACAGATATTGATACTATTAGATACCAGTGTCTTTTATATAATTTGGATAAGAAGAGTTAACCTAATCTTTCTGCATCTCTAACTAGTGTAAATGGAGTTTTAACTATTTAACTTTATCAAACATCTGAGGATGTTAAAATGCCATTAACAGTGTTTAATTCACTGCATCTTAATATTTTAACATTATTAGAAACATAGCAATCCAGTAATTGGTTAGACCCAATAATTTTTCTTTTCTTCTTTAAGGAAAAAAGGTGTATTTGTCTAAGGTTGATTTAAAAATATAGATATCCAAGGATGGAGAGATGGCTCTGCAGTTAAGAGCACTGCTTGCTCTTTCTGAGAACCAAGGTTTGATTCCTAACACCCATATGATGGCTCACAACCTTCTGTAACTCCATTCCCAGGGGAGACTCAACCTCCTCTCTTGGCTTCTGCAGGCACCAGGCACACACATGGTACACAGACATACATGCAGACAAAACATCCATACACATAAATAAGTAAAAATTAAAAAAAAATTAATATAGGTATTATAATCCAAAATTGGGAGGGGGTATAAAACATGTTTTTGTCTACTTAAAACCTGTATTTCTCTTATCCAAATTATACTGAATAATGAGAAATTTCTTTTACAATGGCAGTGAAAGCATTAGAATCTTTTTTTTTTTAACATGAAAACTAAGTTCAAGTAAGGTAGGGTTTTGGGGTAAGCAAATAGTAATTACAAAAATAAATAATAAAAGGACAATTTTTTTCTTACAAAATTTAGCAATAATGCCTCTGATAGGAATTATTTTAATACAATTTTTTTTCTATTGTTTAATAAGAGGACATAATAGTATCCATTTTGTAAAATTACTAAAATCAAGATTAGTCTTACTTTTATTACTTAGGAGCGTACCAAGCTAAATATGAACTACCTTAAATTCCAAGTGTATAAATATAAAAAAATTAAGAAATGCAAAGTGAGAATTAGAAAAGTTTAGTGACGGGATACAATGCAGTGGAAGATGAGTGCCATCCAGCTTTTTTGAATTTCACAGGAATGTGTCTTCAGAAGATGACACAAATTTCAAGTGAAGGGCCTAATAAGAGTTCTTTTCATCCTGGCTGAATGGAGTCCTGGCTGTGGTATCTTTGATTTCAGTTGATGAAATCACCTAGTTTTCTTCTCATCTTGGGAGCTCCCCATGGAGAAACACTGTAACCAATTTTAACTTCTAATTATCTCATTTAAAAACAACCCTTATAATAGTATTCATCTCCCTTTAATAGAGATGGCTCCTATATAATTATTTGCTTCATTGCACGTCTGCGCATCGTGTCTGTGCGGTGCCTGTAGAGTCTGGAGGAGAGCAACCAGTCCTTTGGGACTAGAGTTACAGGTGGTTGTGAGCCACCATAAGGGTGCTGGGAATTGAACCTAGGTTCTCTAGCCAATGCTCCCAATATCTCTCCAGGCCCTCTCATGTAGTTTTTACTTAAAATTTTAAAATAGCTTTAGTGCTTACTTCATATAGACATAAGAATATTGTTTAAAAGTGTTATATCTCAGATTTAGAAGAACTAATAGAAATATCTTAGGCCGAGGAGGTCAAAGGCTTGAGTTGACTTTTATAATTAGTGGTAGTTGTTTAGTCATCAATTTACATGAATGAAGATAATCAGAATCACAGTGTAACTTTTTTATATAATGGGCCAAGTATAGATCTAAATATTTGTCCCACAGAATAAGTTTGTGATTACTAAATAATTTTAATAAAATAAGTTTTTTTCTTACAAAATTTAGCAGTAATGCCTCTGGTAGGAATTATTTTAATACGATTTTTTCTATTGTTAATGTAGTAGTAATCTAGTAAGTGGAAGCTTTACCCAATAGAAAAACATATTGTATTAAGTTTGGTTTATGCTGATGTGATAAACACCACGGCCTAAAGCAAGTTGGTTAGGAAAGGGTTTATCTTACAGCCTTTAAGTCCATCATGAAGGGAAGTCAGGGCACACACTTAAGGCCGGAACCTAAGCTCTGTGGGGGAGGAAATGGATGAAGACATCTCATTTATAACCAAGTGTTCTAATGTCTCTCGCTCCCTACACATTGTCTAGCTCTGAGTTTGTATTTATTTCCATCTACTGCTGGAAAAAGCTGATGATGGCTGAGCAATAAATAATACATTGATCTATGAGTATAATATAACGTTGTTAGGGATCACTTAGTTACTAGATTTCTTAAGCACAGTGGTTCTGAACCTTCCTAATGCTGTGACCCTTTAATACAGTTCCTCATGTTGTGGTGATCCCCAGCCATAAGATTATTTTGTTGCTACTTCATAACTGTAATTTTTCTACTGTTATGAATCTTAGTATAAATATCAGATATGCAGGATATTTGATATGTGACACCTGTAAAAGGGTCATTCAACCCCTAAAGGGGTCTCGCCCACAGGTTGAGAATCAAAGCTTTAGCAGAATCGTAGTATTAAGTTTTCCCCTTGGGCCATGCCCTAGTGTTCTTGGCCACCAGAGCAGATTTGGGTATGGGTTCCATCTCATGGAGTGGTCCTTGAATCAGACATTGGTAGGCTAGTCCCATGAGCTTTGTGCTGCTACTGCACTGATGCACTTGCATGCAGGTCATGATTGTAGATCAGAGTTTGTAGCTGGGTTGGCGTTTGTGTACTTTCTCATTTGGTAGCATGCAGACTATCTTCTATACCATGAACACTAGTCCATAGGGGTGAAGCTCTAGACAGGCGCCAACTCGAATTCTCCATCTTCAGTAAGTTGTGTAGGTGTGGTCTTCAGCTACAGGACATCAGTTCATGGAGAGCAACAAATAACTTTGGCAATAGCCTGGATTATTTGGGGGTTGCCATGGGGCCCTTTTGGCCAACAACTCAATTAGATGTAACCAATTCCTGGAACTGGAAGCTTCTTTTGGTGACAAGAGATGTCCAGTTGGGGTTCCATTTCCTTTATGTGGTATTTCATTTAGATCACTAACATATATGCATATATTTTGGGAAGCCTCTACTATATTAGGTTTCCATACACCTCCTCAAATGGCCCTTAATTTTAACTGTCTCTCACTTAATCCCTCCCTCCCCCTTTCATCCCTCCCCTCCCTGTTTGATTCTTCTAACCCATCCCACCCCCATCTATCCATAACTATTTCCTCTTTCCAGGGTGATCCAATCCCCCACTAGTCCCCTATTCTATATATAACTTCTGTGGTTATATGCATTATAGCCTGCTTATCAAAGACTTAGAGCTAGCATCCACATATAAGTGAATATATACCATATTTGTGTTTGGGGTATGAGTTACTTCACTCAGAACAATTTTTTTCTAGTTCTATCCATTTACCTACGAATTTCATGATTCCATTTTTTAACTAAGTAATACTCTATTGTGTAAATATATCACATTATTTTATCCACTCATCTGCTGACAGACATCTAGTCTCTTTCCACTTTCTGGTTATTATGAATAGAGCAGCAATGAATATGGTTGATCAAGTATCTCTGTAGAAGGATGAAGCATCCTTTGGGTATATGCCCAAATGTGGTATAGCTGGACTTTGAGGTAGATCTATTCCCAGCTTCTTGAGGCACTGCCACACTGATTCCCATGCTGGCTGTAAAAGTTTGAACTCCCAACAGCAATGGATGACTGTTTGCCTTACTCCACATCTTTGCCAACATGAGCTGACATTTGTTTTATTGATCTTGGCCATTCTGACTAGTTTAAGATGGAATCTCAAAGTAGTTTTGATTTGTATTTCCCTGATGACTAAGGATGTTGAACATTTCTTTGTTTCTCAGCCATATGTGTTTCCTCTTTTTGAGAATACTGTTTAGATCTGTACCCCATTTTTAATTGGGTTATTGTTTTCCTTTTATTCAAAATAGATTTTTTCAGACAATATATTCTAATTAGTTCCCTTCTCCCCACTTCCTCCCCATTTACCTCCCACGTGGATCCAGTCCCTTTCTGTCTCTTGTTAGAAAACAAACAGGTATCTAAGGAATAATAATGAAATACAATAAGATAAAACAAAAACAAACAATTGGAATAGAACAAAACAACCAAATAAGAAAAAAGCATAAGAAATTACATATATATGCAGACATACACACACACACACACACACACACACACACACACACACACACACACGTTCATACACACAGGAATCCGATAAAAACCACAAAAACAAAAGCCATAATAAGTATGCAAAGGAACTGTAAAGTGCCCCACTCCAAAGCCCTAACTTAACATTATGAGACAAAGAACTTCCAAAGATGCTGCTGAGTTAATTTTGTATTGGCATCTACTGCTGGGCATACAGCCTACCCTTAGCAGTAGTTTGTTTCCCTAATGAGACTCGCTTGAAGAAAACTAATTTTTCATTTGCAAGTGGCTATAAGTTGGAAATAGGCTCTGGGTTAGAGATGGAGCCATGTGTCTGTCCATTTCTCCTTTAATCTCTAGGGATCCATATGGTGCAAACCCATGCAGGACCTATGCATGCTGCCTCAGTCTCTGTGAGTTTATATGTGCACTACTCCTGATGTAACTAGAAGGCCTTGATTTATTGATGTCCTCCAACCCCTCTGGCTCTTACATTCTTTCCACTTCCTTTCCGTGAAATTCCCATGAGCCCCAAGGGGTGGGATTTGATGGGGACATCCCATTTAGGGCTGAGTGTCATGGTCTCTCACTCTCTCCATATTGTCTGTTGGTGTGGGGGGGGGGTGTCTCTGTATTTGTTCCCATCTGCTGCAGGAGGAGGAGTCTCTAATAATGGCTGAGAAAGGTACAAAGTGTCATTATTTGTTTTCTTAATGTGCACTTTTTTTTAGTTCTTCACACATTTTTAGATATTAGCCCTCTATAAGATACGTAGTTAGAAAATCTTTTCCCATTCTGCAGCCTGCTGCTTTGTCTAAAAGATGATGTCCTTTACTATACCGTAGCTTTTCAATTTCATGAGATGCTGTTTATTAACTGTTATTCTTAGTGCCTGTACTATTGATGTTCTTCTGTTCAGAAAGTACTTTTCTGTGTCAGTGAGTTCAAGACTATTCACCACTTTCTCTTCTATCACATTCAGTATATCTAGTCTTAAGTTGAGATCTTTGATCCATTTGGAGTTGAGCTTTGTACAGGGTGACAAGTGTGGATCTATTTGCATTCTTCTACATACAACCATCCAGTTTGACAGCACCATTTGCTGAATAGGCTGTCTTTTTTCTAGTGTGTGTCCATGGGTATGTGGACTTATGTCTGGGTCTTCAGTTCAATTCCAGTGATCAACATGGTCTATTTTGATGCCAATACTGTGCTGTTTCTCATACCACAGCTCCAAAGCACAATTGGAGGTCAGTAATGGAGATACTTCCAGCAGTTCTTTTATCAGGATTGTTTCAGCTATCCTATGTGTTGTTGTTGTTGTTGGGGCTTTTTGTTTTGTTTCTGTATTTCCATATGAAGCTGAAAACTATCCTTTCAAGTTCTGTGAAGAATTGTGTTGGAATTTTGTTGGTGATTGCACTGAATCTGTAGATTGCTTTTGGTAGTATGACCATTTTTACTATATTAATCCTACTGATCTCTGTGCATGAAAGATCTTTCCATCTTCTGATGTTTTCTTCAATTTCTGTATTCAATGTCTTAAAGTTTTTACATACAAGTCTTTCATTTGTTTGGTTAGTTACCCCAAGATATTTTATATTTTTGAAGCTTTTATAAAGGGTGGTTTCCCAATTTCTTTCTTAGTTCATTTGTCCTTTGTATATAGGAAGACTACTGATTTTTGTGTGTTAATTTTGTATCCTGCTACTTTGCTGTCAGCTGCAGAAGTTTCCTGGTGGAATTTTTAGGGTCACTTATGTATACTATCATATCATCTGCAAATACAGATACTTTGACTTCTCCCCTTACTACCTATATCCCCTAGATCTCCTTCAGTTGTCTTATTGCTCTAGCTAAAACTTCAAGTACTATACTGAATAGATTTGGAGAGAGTGAATCAGGAACTGTCTTGTTCCTGATTTTAATGGAAATGCTTTGAGTTTCTCTCCATTTATTTTGATGTTGGCTATGTGCTTTCTGTAAACTGCCTTTACAGTCTCTAGTCTCTCCAGGACTTTACCAAAAATATTTTTAGAACTTTTATATCTTTTTCTTACTTGATGGTTCCTTTTCTGCATTTTTAATAAAACTTATAAAGTATTTTTAATAATTATATTCAAACAAAAACTAAAGAAATTATATCAGAAACACAGAGAGCATGCTCATAACCTCTTAAATATCCAACAGATACAATTCATTGGTAGTGCTATGTTTGTTTTTTTTACTAAATTTAAATTATTTGCTAAAGAGTTAAGTCATATTATGACAGTCAATTAGAAACTGTTTTTGTTTCAAATTCATTGACCTTTCATTTGAGTCCATAATTCAACCAAAAAGCAGAATTAAAGTCAGGCATAGCTGTATCTTATTTGCTTTTGGGTCATCTGTTTATGTAAGCTGCTGTCACAAATGCATGCAACAGAAAAGTTATATTTTTGAAGTAATCAGACACATTAGGATGAGGTTTGTAAGGTTTTAAGCAGGTGTAAAAATCACCTTTTTCTCTATAATGTTTTAGAACTGTATCTACTGCAGCTTGTCAAATATAAGAACCTTATAAAACTTATTTTTCAAAAGAGGTAGCAATAGTGAAAAATTATGCTAAAATGCTTATAGTCACATATATATGAAATAATAAATATACAGACATATACACATATCTTAAATTCATAGTACTCAAGAGCCTTGAAAATATGCAATTATCAAAAATGATTTTGTTACTCGGTTTTTTCTTAGGATACAAGATGACAAAGACAGTCACCATGAAGGTACGCAGCTAGCTCAAATGGCAACGCATGGGACTCTCAACATACTTAGCGTGTAATTTCTAATAAAGCAAAGCATCTGGGTGTGGTGGTACATGCCTTTAATCGCAGCACTAACAATATTCAAGAGGCAGGTGGAGCTGTGTGAGTTCTAGGTCCGCCAAGACTACACAGTGAAACCTTCTCTCAAGAATGAAGTCAAACAAAGCAAGAAATTTCACATCATTTTATTTCTAAGACATAAGAAAGCTTGTGGGGGGAGGGGCGGGGATCAAAGCTGAAGCTTGCTGTCATAATTAGCTTTAACTAGCAACTTGACCCAGCCTAGCATCACCAGAGAAGGGAGTCTCTCACCTGAAAGATTAACAAGACTGGCATGTGGTCACATCCACAGGGGGTTATCTTGACAGTTAACTGATGCAGAAGTGCCTAGCCTACTGTGGGCAGCACCATTCCCTGGGCAGGTATTAAAGCTGGCCAAGCATGAGCCTGGGAACAAGCTAGCAAACAGCTGTTCCATCAAAGTTACTGCTTCAAGATCCTGCTGGAGTTCCTGCCTTGACTTCCTTCAATGATGGACTGTGACCTGCAAATATAGGCTAAATAAACACTTTCCTCCCCAAACAGCTTTTGATCAGAGTGTTTTATCATGACAGAAAGGCAACTAGAATGTCTGTTATTTAAATTAGATTATCATCCCTGCTCAAGAGTTAATCACCTGAGTTGTCATTACAAATGGGAATTTTAAATGTAGAATGGGATTGCTTCTGGGCTTTATCCTGGAACAAGCAAGAACAACCCTTTCCTTTGACACAGAATTTTCTTCTGTTTAGGAATAAACAAGGAAGAGACAAGGGCAGAGAAGGGCAGAAGAGAATAAGAGTTTCAACAATATATTTCTTAGCATTTTTCTTTAATTCTGACATAATCTCTTAAAATTTTAATGACTTTTGTATTTAACATCTTTTAATTCAGATATACTTGCAGAGGTCCTATTAATTTTTGTAAATTACCAAGTTTAATTATTTTAGATGATTTTAAATTCTAATTAAATCATTCTGCCCATTTATGACATTTTTAAAAATTGTACTGCCTAGGAAAGCTTGTTAAAATGTGCAAAATTAGTCAATTTGGAGACAGTTAATATTACCCATTAAGGGAAATATAAATTCAAGTTTTCTTTAATTAGATTTTCCCTTTAAAAATAATTGTGAGTTGAAAATTTGATAAATTAAAACATTTATCAAATTCAGCTAGTATAACAAATAATCTGTTTTTCTGGACATGTCTCTCCTTTCTTCAGATTAGATATGGGAGGAATGTCCAGTGGGGGGGGGGGGGGGGAAGACTGACAGCAAATTATCAAACAAGCATGATTTCAGAGGTCTAAAAACATAAAAAATGGAATGGCCAGACACTAAAAGGCTTTCAAAGCAATCAAATAAAATGAATTCCTTCAATTAAACGGTTTGAAGGCAAACCAAAAGGGTATTCAACAATATCCTACACCATCTCACAATAAACACATGGACCATCAACCAAACAAGGGAGAACTGAGCCCCATGAAGAACTCACCAGTATCCCATCACCCATGAAGAATGCTCCAGTATTCAACTGAGGAGGCATGCCAGATACTTGGAAATATAGGACCTCATACACCAAGCCCAGTAACTCCTCCAATGAAAAATGGATTGTCCTTGGGGCCCCACATCTGGGAACCATAACTACTGATTCAAAACCAAAGTTCTCACCTCAAAGAGAATAAAAGAGCATTTATTCTGCTGCCAAATGTGAGTGACCAGGGGCAAGGAACATGGATTCAGGTCTCCCTGAACATCATGTTTCACTGTGAAAGTAGTTACACGAGATTTTTATTGGGTATATAATAAAGAAAGTTATAAATGAAAGCAGTTTCAAACACATTAGTGGGAGCCACCGGTAGGCAGGTTACAGCAAAATTGGGAAAACTCTGTCAGGTTCAGGCACTATCTGTTGACATTCTCAGTTTTTGAACTGGTGAAAGCTATCGTAAGGTTTGATAGTTACAGGCTATTATTAGGTCAGACACAGACGTGAACTCTAAGCAGCTTTCAAAGGGACCAAAAATAGCCCAAGATAATTTGTCTCCTGTCTGCAACATCTTAACTCTCCATAATCTTAAAGTCCAATCATTTCATCTGGCCTTATAGAATCTTGAACAATGGTGCAGCTTTTCTCTCCAGGTGCAGTTAATTTGCCCCGCCCCTTCCACACACACATTTCTTTTCCTTTTTTCTCCTTCTGGGAACTTCAGTTCACACCATTGTCGAGGGCCGTGAGAGTATACAGCAGGTGATAACTAGTGTTCATACGTCAACCCACCAAATGAATGACTCTTTGACGGGAAGCCCCACCGGGCAAGGCCATGAGGTTACTGACTATAAATGACCAGTTGCTCCTTGTCTGTGTTTCTCTCCTGCGCCACTTCATTTCTTCCTAAGAACTGCATTCCTTCCTTAAGAACAGCTATGATGCCGGGCGTTGGTGGCGCACGCCTTTAATCCCAGCACTCGGGAGGCAGAGCCAGGCGGATCTCTGTGAGTTCGAGGCCAGCCTGGGCTACCAAGTGAGTTCCAGGAAAAGGCGCAAAGCTACACAGAGAAACCCTGTCTCGAAAAACCAAAAAAAAAAAAAAAAAAAAAAGAACAGCTATGATATCTCCCCATGTACCGTAATGTGTACATGTAATCTCATGATTACATCTCTTTTTTTTTTTTTTTTTTTTTTTTTGGTTTTTCGAGACAGGGTTTCTCTGTGTAGCTTTGCGCCTTTCCTGGATCTCTCTGTGTAGACCAGGCTGGCCTCGAACTCACAAAGATCCGCCTGCCTCTGCCTCCTGAGTACTGGGATTAAAGGCGTGAGCCACCACCGCCCGGCTACATCTCAATCTTATGGGCACACATAATTGTGGATAGTCAAGATGATGATTTCTTATTTAACTGTACAATTTTTATGAATAGAAACATACTAAAGTATGCTTTATACTAGGTCTATTGTTTCATGTGGACTGTAGACACCTAGAGGTCTTGTTCTCCATCCTTAGGCACTGACAAGGCAAAATTGGGCAGACAAAGTGTCCTCGTAGAACTTTCACAGAGTGGAATTGCAGGTGCCTGGCTTTGTTAGATCAAAACCCCTCAGAAAAATTATAACAAACTAGAAGTGGCAATGCAGGTGTCTGGCCTTGGTATATCTCAGTCCTTCAAGAGATCAATAGCACCTATGCTGCCCTAAGCTTCCTCCACCATCACCTCCCAACTCTGACTCAAAAACAACTAACACTTTGTATTTATTTCTGCACCAGTTTTTAATGCAAGATTTTAGGCTCAGTAGACTAACTATGTATAGGTCCTGAGATTCAGGTGATTAACAGGAAAAAGGCTGTTAACTGACTAACCGTGTCCTGATATTATTAATCACATAAAATAGCACACATATTCTTTGCTTCTTCCTTAGATCTCTCACTGGTTCAGTTTCTTCCCTTGTAACCCTTGTAGCTATCCCTTTAAGAGATAGCCAGAACTTTTTACAACCTACAGCTGTTGTCAGCAACCAATTAAGCTGACCAAGTCTTTGCCAAGTGTGATTCTTATCAGAATGCTTGTCCCTGAAAGTTTGCCTTGTAGTTTTTACTAACGAATTGTTAATGAATGGATACATATATGCTTGGGAATTTGTAATGAGTAGTAGAATAGAGATGTCATAGAATAAAGATGTAGTAGAATAAAAATGGAAGAAACAAAGAACACAACAATAAAGAGCACATAGAATGAAGAGCATTGGCCCATGTGTGTGAAGTTATAGAAATCTTTTGCTTTTCCCTCGCTCCTGGGAAGCATTTCTCAGCAGACCCTGGGTAGGGGCTGAGGGCAGGTACCTCAACGCCTACACATCATGGTGTCAAGTGCAAAGCTGTGGATCTGAGTTCAGAGGGCGCTGATTCCAGACTCCTATGTTTCAGGGCAAAGGATTGTACCAGGGGCACATGGTTAGAAAAGAGATATTATTAAGACAGTCAAAGTATTCCCAAAAATGGAAATGGAGTAAAGATCCAAAAGAGTTCCAGATGCACTGGGCCATGCAGTCAAGACCCTTTCTAGGACATTTATATAACGCTGGCCTCCCTCAAGTTTGTATATTGGAGGTTTTTCTCTCTCATGGTTTATTTCAGAGGAAGCCCAGGCAAAGAGCTTCCAGTCTTCCTCTGCAAACTGGCTTTATTCATATGTTAATCTTGATGTTTCAGTCTCCCTATTCTCCTGCCATGATATAAAAGAAAAACACAATCAGTCCCTGGAAAACTCCTTTAAGGTGTCACTACACCTGGTGTAACAAATGATGCACAGTGTGTGCGCATGGCCAAGGTGTCACTGCACCTGGTGTAACAAATGATGCACAGTGTGTGCGCATGGCCAAGGTGTCCCTGCACCTGGTGTCATATGACACATAGTGTATGCTTAAAGCAAGAGTCACTTCTCATTCTCTTAGTGTTTTTTCAAAGTAATGAATCTTAGAATTCAGGGGGTGGGGTGGGGTGGGGAGGCTGAGACAGGGATAGGAAAAAAAGGGGAAATGTAGCTGGCCTTTTCTTTGGGCTGCCAGCTCACAAAAAACAACACAGAGACTTGTAGCTGGAGAGCTTCTCTCCAGGTCCCGCCAAGACCTGGCAGTCCCGCAGCCCACTTATAAAACAAACACACAGACTCTTACATTATTTAAACTGTTTGGCCTAATGGCTCAGGCTTCTAGCTATCTAGTTCTTACATCTTAAATTAGCCAATTTCTATAAATCTATACCTTGCCACATGGCTCATGGCTTACCGGTATCTTACATGTTGGTACTCATAGCGGCGGCTGGCGGCGGCTTCCCTCTCAGCCTTCCTGTTCCCAGAATTCTCTTCCCTGCTTGTCCCGCCTATACTTCCTGCCTAGCTGCTGGCCAATCAGCATTTTATTTATACAGAGCGAAATCCACACCTGAGACTTATTATTAATTATGAAAGCTCAGCCTACTGCTTAGACTTGTCCCACAGCTTTTATAAATTAAATTAACCCATTTACATTAATCTACATTTTGCCTTGTGGCTTTTTATCTCTCTTCCATCTTGCACCTCCTGGTTCCTCTCCATGTCCTCTGGTGTCTCTCTGGCACCTAGATTTGATTCGCCTCCCCTTTCTCTCTCTCTCTCTCTCTCTCTCTCTCTCTCTCTCTCTCTCTCTCTCTCCCTCCCTCCCTCCCTCCCTCCCTCTCTCTCTCCCTCTGCTCCGCCTAACCTTTTCCTGCCTAGCTATTGGCCACTCAGCTTTTTATTAAACCAATCAGAAGGCGCCTTGGCAAAAACACATCTTCACAGTGTACAAAAAGATTATTCCACAGCAGAAAAAGGCTAGGAACTAGGAGTCAGAGAGACTCCTGGCAGATAGACAAGGGGAAAAGTATCTGAGCAGATTGATGTATTTTTACTAAAATACTTTAAATGGCCAATTTCCTGACTATTCTTCTTCAAGATGGAAACCTTGTGGGCTTTTTCCCACCAAAGGAAATGTTGTGGGAATTTCAAGTCTCCTATTGAGGGGCAGGGTGGGTGGAGCTCTTGTGGTGGGAAGAAATTAGCTTCCTTTTCTTTGTCTGGATTATCCAATTCCCCAAAATAGCCCAAACCAGCCAATTCAGGAGGAAAAAGGGAAGCTATTCCACTCCCAACAGAACAGCTCTGATTTTCCAAATTGGGACACCTCCCCACTCTAGAGAGTCTGTCTCTTTGCCACGTGTGAAGGACTATGTATATGCATGTGTGTTTCTGTTTTCAATAGCATGTGGCTGAGTATTACTCTTTAAATAGGTAAAGGGAAAAAACCCATTCCTGCAATCCTGATCAACACCACCATGATGGTATCAAAAGGGATAGAGGTAGGATGGACATATAGACTTGTGTGGTACTTAAGCATACAAATCATCCCGGTTATGTACTTGAAAAGGATTCAAGATATTATTTTTTCCTATGTGCTTCACAAGAATAATTAAGGAGATTGTAGTTTATTAGGTTTGGAATGGGATCTGCATTCCTAACAGGTATCCAGGAAGTGTCCTTGACACATAAACCTCACTCTGACAAGCATTGTAGATGACATCCTTCCATCCATAACCCTACACCCACACACTACTCTTATTCACTTTGTACTTCAATTTATCTGTCTTTAAGACGTGGAATCTCATTTAAGTTTCTCATGCTGGATTCCAACCCTGAGGTTAAGCCATCTTTCTGCTTCAGCTGCTTGGGTAGTTAGAGGTTCAGGTATCCAATTGTTCATTCTGAATGAATTACATTCTCTTGACAAATGAGATTTCTTTATATTATTATAATACATTAAGATGTCAAATACATTTGAAATAAAAGAGAATCCATCAATTTTTTGAGCTATGGAAATTAAGTAACCATAAAATAAATCATTACCAATAGTTCAAGATGGTCAAATTACAAATACAAAGAAAAAGTTTCTCTAATTTCATTTCTTTTTCTTCAGATTAATCAAGTCATTCAAAACTGGACCTATTTCCTTTTCAGTCTCAAATTCTGTGAGAACATGCTTTAACATTTTTTGTCTCCTTGACCACTGACTGTCAGGACAGGGTGGCTATCTGCTGTGTCATGAGGGCAGCCCTACGGCCAGACCTACGTGGTGAGAAACTGAACCCTTTGGGATGGTGAGAGGGGTAAGCTGGTAAAGACACTTGCTGCCAAACCCAGCAACCTGAAGTCAATTCCCGGAAATCACATGATGGAAGGGAGAGAACCATGATGAATGCATGTATGTGTGTGTGTGTGCGTGTGTGCATGTGTGTGTGTGTGCACACACACGCACACATGCACAAATATAAAAGGGAAAAAAAAACTAAACTGAAGCCACCAACCAGTAGCTAGTCAGGCCTGCCAACAACTATGTGAAGGAGGTGAGAAGATTATCTTTACCTCACTGAGCTCTGAAATGACTGCATTTTCATGACAAACCCTGAGTCAGAACCATACGGCTAACTGCAATATTATGAGGATCTGGATTCCTTACCCTCTGACACTGTGTGAGATAAGTGTTTTAAAGTAGCTAAATTCAGGGTAATTTATTATCTAGCATCGGACAGCTACTACCCAGAGCCTTGTCCTTAAGTGCTCTCTCAGTCCTAGCTGTACAGCATGTTCCTCATAGCTGCTATTCCTATATTCTCTGGAGTTCTCTTTACTTCTTATGAGACATTTCTTATTACATCAATCTCATTACAGTTAATAACAATTCTTTACATTAATTTTCCTCTATCAAACTTAGTAGTTTTCCTTCTTTGATTGGACCCTCACAAAATGCCACATAAAACTGATGCTGCTAGTTAAAAAACCATCTACACTTCACAACTACTGGATTACTTACCATAACCCAGCTCCTGGAGCTGGACTCAGTAACTCTGAACTGGATGGACACAGCAATTTCAGATAAAGGGCTGTTAAGATAAGTATTAAAAGTGTAACGGAGTGTAGCTAGAGTTTTCCTGCCTGGCCCACAGTCAGGACAAATCTCTCTCACCTGCCAGTCCCACAGCCGCTCTGACCTGACCAAGTAAACATAGAGACTTATATTGCTTACAAACTGTATGGCCATGGCAGGCTTCTTCCTAACTGTTCTTACAGCTTAAATTAATCCATTTCTATAAATCTATACCTTGCCATGTGGCTTGTGGCTTACCGGCATCTTCACATGCTGTTTGTCATGGTGGCGGCTGGCAGTGTCTCTCTGACTCAGCCTTCCACTTCCCAGCTTTATTCTCCTTGTCCCACCATACTTCCTGCCTGG
Organism: Peromyscus eremicus; assembly: GCF_949786415.1. Taxonomy (NCBI): domain Eukaryota; kingdom Metazoa; phylum Chordata; class Mammalia; order Rodentia; family Cricetidae; genus Peromyscus; species Peromyscus eremicus. The sequence goes on from NC_081418.1 coordinate 73,235,110, forward strand.
CCACTGGCCAATCAGTGATTTATTTATTGACCAATCAGCAACACACTTGACATACAGACCATCCCACAGCAACGGAGAGAAACCACTACTACATCAGATCACCGCTTTCACAATATTTGGACTAATCCCCTTGGAATGTCTCCTTTTCATTTTCAAAGACAACACAATTTCCATTTCACTTTTTCTTTAGCTAATCACATAATCACAACACTGGTATGACACTGTCTTCATTACTGTTCTACTGCTGTGAAAAGACAGCATGACGAAGGCTAATTATAAAAGCCTTTAACTGGGGGTTGGCTACAGTTTCAGAAGCTCAGCAGGCTTCCCATTATGGCAGAGAGCATGGCAGGCAGGCATGGTGCTAGAGCAGTAGCTGAGACCTTACACCCTAATCCATAGGCAGAAAGCAGAGAAAGAGTGAGACTGGGCCTGGCCTGAGCTTTTGAAACCTCAAAGCTATATATGATAAACCTACATCCAACATCAAACTAAATGAGAAAAACTCAAAGCATTCCCACAAAAATCATGAACAAGACAAAAGACTCCCATGTTCTACAGTCCTCTTCAACAGAGTGCTTGAATTCTTAGCTAGGAGTAAAATGACAAAGAACAAAATAAAGGGAAACCAATTAAGAAAAGTCAAAAGTATCTCTAATAGCAGATGATGAAATCCTATACAAAAGAGACCCTTAGAGACTCCACCAACATCTCCTCAGAGCTGAGAAGCACTTCCGGCAATGTGGCAGTATACACAACTAACATAGGAAAATCAGCAGCCTCTCTGTGTACCAACGACAAAAGTACTGAAAAGAAAACCAGGTAATGAAATTCATTCACAATACACATACAGGCACGCACGTACAAAATACCCCGGAATAAATCCAGACAAGCAGTAAAGACCTCTACAGTGAAAACTTTAAGGCCCCAAAGAAAGAAACTGAAGAAGATACTAGAAAATGGGAATACCCCTCATGCATATGGATTGGGAAAATAAATATTGTGAAAATGGCCATCCTACCAAAAGCAATCTATACATTCAATGCAATCCTTATCAAAATTGCAAGCAATACTTTACTGTAATAGAAAATATAATGCTAAATCTCATATGGAAACACAAACAAGACAGGACAGCCAAACCAATCCTGGACAAAAAGGGGACTGCTGGCAGCAACACCACACCTGATTTCAGTTTTACTCCAGATCCATATTAATAGAAACGTCATGGTGCCTGAACACAACAGACATGTAGGTCAATGGAATATAATTGAGAACTCAGGTATAAATCCATGCTACTACATCTACATGGGTTTTGTTGTTGTTGTTTGTTTTTGACAAAAATGCCAAAAATCTCACTGGAAAAAAGAAGGCTTCTTAAACAAATGGTGCCATGTGGAGAGCAGATGAAGTCCAGAGTGAATGTGTATCATTGTCATGAGCATGGCCATGTCAAAGACCCCAGTGACTCAGACCACGCAAAGTGCACACCCTTCCCCAGGTCAGGATCAGGGAACTAGCAAAGCTTTCCCTATTCCAAGTACTGATGCTGATAGTATTGCAAAGATCAACAACATCTTCCTCCCTGAATGACTGCAACCGGAGATTGCTCCCTGGCAGAGAATCCCTACAAAGACTAGCCAACCCACCTCCCCATTCAGCTGAATGTAATAACCCACCTCCACACTCAGCTCTATAATAAATGCATTGAGTTTGGGCTGCTGAAAACAGCTCACCAGATACCGGCTTTTCCGTAGTATGTCTGTTGTTTCTTCATTCCCCCATTGCCCCATCGGGTCAATCCCAAAGCTGTGTAGGTCATGGTTGTGCTGGGAATATTGGGTATCAACTTTCAAAAGAAAGAAACTAGATCTTCATCTGCCACCCTGCACAAAACTACCTCAACATAAGATTTGATACTCTAAAACTACTAGAGGGAAGAGTAGGCAGTATACGTCAATGTACAGGCATGGGTAAGGACTTTTTAAATAGGGCTCCTGTAGCATAGGCATCATGGCCACAGTCAGCAAATGGGATGGATCTCAAAGGCAGCCCATGGAATAGGAAAAAATCTTTTCTAGCTACACACTCAAAAGATTTTTGTCTAGTTCCTAGAATATGCAAAGACTTAAAAAACAACAACAACAAAAAAAAATCATCCTAGGCATCAAGAAAACAGACAATTTTTTTTTTAAATGGGCTACATAGGACCAGAGCTATAATTGAACAATTAAGAGCATTTGCTGCTCTTGCAGAGGATCCAGGTTTGGTTCCTAGCACCCGAACAGTTGCTCACAACTGTCCACAACTACATTTGCAGAGGATGCAGCACCCTCTTCTTACCTCCTCAGTACTAGGCATGCACATGGCACACATGCAGGAAAAACACTTCCACAAAATGATTTTTTTTTTAAAGTGGAGGGGGCTATGTAACCGGAAAAAAAAAAAAAAGTTTCTCAAGACAAGTACTACAAATAGTAAACATTTTAAAAGGGTTTAACATCCTCAGCAATGAGTGACAAGCAGATTAAAATTACCTTAAAATTCCATCTCATCCCAGTCAGAATGCCCATCATCAATATAAATAACAAATGCTAGCATGGTTGTGGAGAAAAGGGTATCCTTTTACTCTGTTGGTGAGAGTGTAACCTGGTGCAGCCAATTTGGAAGTCAATCTAGAGGGTCCTCAAAAGGTAGAAATAAAAATACCTAATATGCTGAGCATGATAGAGCATATTTTTAATCCCAGCACTCAGGAGGCAGAGGCGAGGCAAGTGGATATCTGTGAATTCCAGGCCAGCTAGGGGCTACATAGAGAGACCCTGTTTCAAAAATAAATAAATAATGCTTTAATACAGCCATAGCACTCCTGGGTATATACCCAAAAGTTCCATATCACTATAAGTAACAGGTGAGAGCTTGGCCCTAAACAAGCCATGTGCACTACACCTTCTAAGATTTGGGAACGTTGAGGAAGAATGGTCAGAAAAAAATGTAAGAGCCAGAAGATAGGGAAGAAGAACGGGAAAATTCTGGCCTCTAAGACACGACGCAGCCAATGTAGCCAAGAGCTCAGAACTACTATAATTATTTGCACTGGATGTGAACAAGAAGGGCCCTCCCAACAGTCAGTCATGAATGAGGAGGGGCTCATGGGACCCTAACCCTTAATGCATTAGCTACAGACCGACTCGAGAAGAGAAGTAGCCATTGTCTTCAGTTGTGGACCCTAGCGAACCCACCGGGTTCCAAAGGATAATTCACACAGACGGTCCTGCTCAAGCCCAGGCAGACAGAAGCAAACAAGACATAAATGTGGAGGGAGCGATTAGTAGGGAAGGTGGCTGTATAGAGGGGTTAAGGAGATGAGAGACAGTGGGGTGGGAGCAACCAGAATGAATTAAATGCATGTATGAGATGATTACAGAACAAGATTAATTTAAAAGATTGAATAAGGTGTGACTTTAGCCTTTCTCCAAGTAAGGGCGTGCCCACAGGCAGGTGTGATAAAAAAAAAAAAAAAATCTACCTAACTAACGGCAAACAACAAATTTACTTTTTAG